>NC_141156.1:20017822-20175857 GCF_053477565.2 Lygodium microphyllum | reverse complement strand
TCTAAACTCATAGATGTCCATTAATTTAAATATGTATTTTGCAAAATCACCCGCTATGGAATCACCCACTTGCACATTAAATTAACGTGACGCTTGAAAAGGACAGGTATCCCCATCAATTTTTGGCACAAGAAATCCACCTTGTGTACGAGCCTCGGAAAATAAATATAATTTTACAGAATCTAGCGTGTAATATGCCTTGTGGTATCACAAATGACACATTGCACTTTCCTTGAGGTCATTCCCATAGGCATTTAGGTTAGGATTACACTTTCTCTAATTCCACACACACCCCTACTCTTAAGATAGGTTCCACACATCTACATCATCCCTTAATAGGTGTACATCTCATCCCATGACAACTAGTCACACTTCCTAGCATTCTACCATTAGACGCATTCACACAAGCCTAGGATAGCTTTATAGCACCTTTCATAGAGTAGGTATTTTGCATAGTAGTGTGCATGTGCCATTCCACTTAAGGCACACACTTTAGATCAATCCCATCAAGCCTTGGGAAAGGTTACTCAAAACCCTAGGCACTCTTAGGTCATCCCTAGCTTGCATATCTAGATAAGGCATGGCCCTTAGTTTCACTTAGTCTCAGGCAACACATCAAAATATCCTCTTAAGTTTCAAGTCCTACCCATTCACACTAACCCATTTTTGTAAGCGCACTTAGGTGTAGTTAGAGTAAGTCCCATTTAGGTGCACTCCACCTAGAGTCAAATAGTCTTTAGAAGCATCTACTAGGCCCAACCCTAGCATACTCTCACACCACATTTAAGCACGACACACTAGGCTTAGGTCCTCTAGGATCACATACTAGAATACATTGTATTAGGCACAACACATTCGCATATAAAGTGAGCATACAACTAACTAGTTGCAAACATTGGGGATGAATTCAAATAATTATAAGGACACATTTAGAGCATTTTGGGACCATTAAAATGTGAGGAAAAGTCAACATCGAAGCTAACTATGGACTAAAATTGCACACACATTGTAATATTTCCATACAATAAAAGTTAGTTGGTTAGTTCAAAAGTTAGTTAGTTAATTAATAAGTTAGTAAGATTACTAACTAAAGACTAACTAAGGTAAAAACTAACTAACATTAATTATTAATAATTTTTATTTAATTTAAAATATTTTATTTAGAAAAATCAAGAGCCGTAAATTCGATATTTTTTTCGAATTGGCAAGGACCGTGGCCATCCTTCACGTAAATTACAACGTGAACGAAACTTATGAGTTATATTAATCACTAGGATAATGTGTATAGTTTGGATGGTCTAAAAATATTAGACTTTTGGACAATACTAGAATGTTTTAGATATTTTAGAGATTATCTTAATTTAAAAAAAAAGAGATATAGAGATTTCTAGAACTAGATGTCATTTAAAAGAAAAAAATAAGTGATGTATTAGTTAGTTTGAAGATTTTATAAAAAGAAAAATAAAGAAAAGTGACTGGCAAAATCGTGCGCGCCGCGATCGCAGTTTACAGGCAGTAGACAGGACTTCGAACAGAGAAAAGAAGGAGTGAACTGAGAGCTTCCTAAGCAAGTGTTTTGGAGTTTTACCCCCCTTTTGGAGCCAATGGAACCATCAGATTTATGATCTGAGCATCAGATATCTGATCTTTCCAAGATCCCTCTCCACAAAGAGCTCCACTTCTCAACCACAAGCCCTCTTCTCCAATTCACTATAAATATGAGGCATGAGAGAGGCATAAGGAACATAAGGAGACCCCGAGAGGCTGCGAGAGAGAAGAAGAGAGAAGGAAAAATACTCCTTCAAGAGGCTGCGAGAAGCTAGAGAGAGAGAGAGAGAGAGAGAGGAAGAGGAAGAGAGTTAGCTCAAATCCCTTGTCTCGATCTTTAACTAAGCTATATTCTCTACCCTCTCTCATCTAAAATCTATCCCACCTTCCCTATCTCTCAAACTCCTCGTGGACGATGGCTCCAAAGCGACGAAGTGGAAAAACCATGGAAATCAACGCAACCGGTCAAGCAACAGGTATTGCCAATGATACGGGAGTGCCCGAGGTTGCGGGAATTGCCACCACAATTGGAAAGTCGGGTGTGGCTAATGCAAGCGCGGGTAAAGATGAAGTTCCTAATGTCCTCATGCTGCCAAACCAGGTTATTCATTACTAGATTATCAATTTTACAATATAAGATAAATTACATAGGATATTAGCTTTCATATTCACCGCTTACACATTAAACTGATAACTCATCTAGAAAGACATATTAGTTCAAGCATAAAACAATAAGTCACTATGATTTCTAGCTAGAATAGTTGGGATACTAAGGCATAGAATCATGATAGAATTGATTGCCAAAGGTTATTGTACATATGTCTTTATGCGCATTCAATATAGTTATGATCAAATGCGACAAGGTTAAGAATTAATTAGTGAAGGTTATAGAAACTGCTTATCTATTTAGGAATCCTAAAGATCATCTCGTTGAGTTTATTGACACAATATATTTCCTTAAGGGATTTTGCTTATGTTAGATAAGTGAATCCAAATGGAAAACTCATGCCCTGCTTAACATGTTTTAAGAGGTGTACTCAACACTTCTTTATGGGGAGAAGTATCCTCATTAGAATGAAAGGTTACGTTAGGATAAGGTCTACCTTGGCTATGTGAAATTGTGATTTACATGTTGGGATGATTGTCATTGTACTATTTGATACATATTTGAAAGAACTGTTTGTGTTTGCTAGAATCTAGAGACCCTATTCCAAGGGGGTCATGATTATCGCTACGAGAGGCTTCCAATATAATAAGACTCGGGCTTATTATATTGGATAGTCTCGGGCAGTAGGAATTGTAGGTGCTAGAGGGGGCTCTGGCTGTAAATCCTGCATTGTTCCAAGAATCTGACGAGCCTCTTCGTGACCCAGGATGGGATCCTGGAACCCTAAATACTAGTTATGAGGGTGGAATCTTGGTGGACAGAATGTCCTTATGGAATTCTGTGTATCTTCCACTGGGATGGAATGATGGAAATTGTAATAAGACTTCCAATATAATAAAGAAGTTTGCTTTACTGTTCGAATTGTATGCGTGTTAGTGAGATAAATTATGTGAAGGAACGTGTGACTAAACGGACTAATTAAGGAAGCTGGTTGTATATGTTCCAATAAATGTGTTGTAGGTAATTAAAAAACTAAAGATGACCCATCATCAGAGGAAAGCGGGTGGGCGTAACCCCCGATGGGTCCGTCCAATGGTAGGGTGGTCCCGGTTAGCTGGGAGCCTTTCTACATCGGATATAGAAATAGGAAGACGATAAATTGACCAAGTAGTCATTAGGTAGAACCGACTTGCATTGTTTTAGGGGACCGGAATGGGATTTTGCCTTATGGGCAGGAGGGTTGACGTACCACACTCCCCTCCGTCTCCCATTCTCTTTGAACCAAGTGCAATGGCAAGTCCGCTTTAGATTGAGTAATCCTCTAAAAAGTGGAACTCGAAATTACTGACGCTAGCTGGCTGCTAGGAGACCCATCCGATTTTAGGAACCCAAGTCTTCAGGTCGATCCTAGTGGGTTCGGCCAGAACTCTCCCGTTGCGAAGTAGACTCGGTAGGGCCTAAGTGACAATCCCGTGATGTTCCAAGGGAGCACCGGGTGGCATCATTTATGGAAAAACCTACTGATGGACTACTAAAAGGTGTGCCGTGGATTGGGATTAGCGGACACCTCACAGTTGGTATCAGAGCGCACGTTAGTATAGATTACGATGTAAGCTTTTTTTTCTAAGCATAGCCTAGGACATGTTTTCTTCTCTTTATTAACGTATGCTTTTTGAATCATGCCAGAGTAATGAATCTTGGAAGCGATTCTTGATCTTTCAAGTAATGTTTATGTCAGCTATGCATTCATCCAGTTTTTCCTGGAGAATTTAGATGATGCGAGTACTAGATCAGTTGTACAACCCGTCGCCTCTATATCGTGAAAGACGGTGGATGATTAGTGGAGGATATTGCTATATTGATGCAAGCCGTCTAGCTTATCTTCAAAATAATCTGAAAAGGGTAAAATGGATGGAAGATCTTAAAGTTGTTAAGATCTATCTATTTCATGAGGCCATTGTAAACTCAATCCTGTATACTAGAGGCAAGAAGATCAAACTAAACCAATATATCTATGGGGAAGTTACGAAGATCCTTCCGGCTCACAGAATAAAAGTCATAGGTCGCTCTTCGCCGCAACTACAAAGAAGACGGATTTCCTGAACTCCCTAAAAAATATAGATTCCTAGATATTTACTCTCCGAATCCAAGTTACTTCATAAAGGATGTATTAGAGTGTCATACTTAGATTGTGGTAGGGAATCCTTTCCTGAGAGAAAATAAGATGAGCCTGCGAGCCATCTGAATAATGTATTTCCTTCCATCTGATTACCTTGTACATCCATTGTAATAAAAGATTGATTGATACTTTATCAATCAAAGAAATAATGCAATCCTATTTTATTATTTTTGTCTTGAAACCTCTGAAATTGCAATTTAACTTTATGGGAAGAAAGTTGATTTGAGAGTTGTTTCAGTAAACTAAGCGAGAGATATTTTGAGTACTGAACTCTATTATTGACGCTACATAGAGTTGTAAAATTTAACTTACGAATTGCTTAAAATTTCCCAGAATCTTGCACCCACAACAATTCCCAATGAAGCTCAAGAGAAAAGGAATCTTTTGAAGCAAGTCAAACCTCCAGAGTTTAATGGGAAAGGCGAAAATGTGGAAGCTGATGCAGAAATTTGGATCGAATCAATGGAAGATTATTTTATTGCTGCTGGAACTATCCCAGCCAACCAAGCCATGATAGCTAAGCTAAAATTAATTGGCGAAGCTCGACTTTGGTGGAAGCAGTGGTGCCGAGATCAAGGTGTCCCTGAAAATACCATTACTTGGGACTTGCTGAAAGAAGTTGTAAGAGGAAGGTATTTACCTCCAGCTTATCGCACCCAAAAGATGAACGAGTTCTTCAATTTGAAGCAAATGGGACTGACCTTGGAAGCATATTACTCCAAGTTTGTTTCTCTTCTTAAATATGCACCCCCCATGGATACTGTTCAACAAGTGTCCAAGTTTTGCAATGGGCTAAATTATCCTCTGAACACTCGTTTAGAATCAATGCGTCCCATAGACCTCCAAGATGCTTTGATTCGAGCTGCTCCTATTGTGCGGGAAGTACAATCAAAGCCTAATAACAATAAGTTCTGGAGCTACAATAACCAGAATAAAGGAGGATTCAAAGGTCAAGCAAAAAGAACCCAAGGACAATTTTTCCAAGGACAAAAGAAGAAGGCAAAATCCAATGCAGTTGGAAATTTTATTCCTACCCAAGGAAACAGGGATGGTCTTAGGTGCTTCCACTGTAATGAGACATGACATTTCAGGAGAGATTGTCCAAAGCTTGGTAGAAACCATCACCAAGGCCAATTTCGAGGTCAAGGCAGAGCTGCCCAAGGTTGTGGTCATGTAGCTATGGCAAGAGGAAGAACGTCAAATATTACCCTAAAAGAGACTAATAAGGAGGAAGACCCTACTATGGAAGAAGATATTGAAAGAGCAACTGTTCATGCTACATTCCACAGGAAAGGACCAAATTGTCAATATTCGATAATACAGACACCGGCTAGTCACCAAGGTAAACCATTTAAAGTTTTGATTGACTGTGGAAGTACACACTCATTTATTTCACCCAAGTGTGCTAAGAAGATAGGTATAGATACTGTAAATGCATCAAAGCTTCTTGTGGAATTAGCAAATGGAAAGGAAGCACTTTCTACACAGCAAACTGCCAAGGTAGAGTTTAACCTAGGGGAGAACCTTTCAAGTATGAGGTTCAGGGTAATGAACCTAGGAGCCTATGAATGTTTACTAGGAATGGATTGGTTGATTCCCAATGATGCTCATATCCATTGTGGAAAAGGTCAAGTCACATTTCAGGATTTGAATGGTGAAATAGCAACTACACAAGGTGAAACAGGGAAACCTAAAGTTCAATTGGCAAAAGCTTCTTGAATTGTGAAAGGCTTGAAGAAAGGATTACATGTTTACTTGATCAAGCTTAACAAGGTAAATCAAGACGATCATGCAAAAGAAGAACCATCCTGGTTAAAAGAGTATGCTGACATATTTCCTGAAGAGCTAACTGAGTTACCTTCGGAAAGAGAAGTTGATCATGAGATCAAACTTGTTCCAGGAGCCGCTCCAGTGGCAAAAAGACCTTACAAAATGTCTATTCTTGAAGCCATCGAACTAAAAGAGCAACTCAAGCAACTGCTAGAATAAGGGTATATTCGGCCAAGTAATTTACCATGGGGAGCCCCAGTATTATTCCAAAAGAAGAAAGATGGAACTCTCCGTCTTTGTATCGACTACCGAGGGCTAAACCAGGTGACAGTAAAGAATAAGTACCCCATCCCAAGGATTGATGAGCTTCTTGATCGTCTACAAGGAGTAAAGATATTTTCTAAGATTGATCTTCGATCAGGATATTACCAAATTAGAGTCAAGAATGAAGATATTCCAAAGACCGCCTTCAACACAAGATACGGCCATTTCGAATTCATTGTGATGTCATTTGGATTGACAAATGCTCCAGCTACCTGCAACAGGTTAATGCAGGACATTTTTAGACCCCACCTTGATGACTTTGTCCTTGTATTCTTCGATGACGTCCTAACTTATTCTAAGGAGGAAGAGGATCATGAACCACATCTTCGCATTATCCTAGAGACAATGAGAACACACAAGTTGTATGCCAAGAAGAAGAAGTGTGCATTCTTCAAAAGAAAGATTGAATACTTGGGATTCATAGTGTCTATTGAGGGTATATCAGTAGATCCTGCCAAGGTCAAGGATGTTCAAGATTGGCCACCCCCAACCACTATCAAGGAAGTGAGAAGTTTCCTTGGCTTAACAGGATGATATAGGGTATTCATCATAAACTATGCTCAAATTGCAGCACCTCTTACAAATTTACTTAAGAAGCAAGTTGCCATTAATTGGACGCCAATCGAACAATCTAGCTTTGAGCAACTAAAGCATAGTCTGGTAACTGCTCCTATCTTAAGACTACCTGACTTAAGCAAGGAATTTGAAGTTGTCACAGATGCCAGCTCTCTTGCATTGGGATGTGTACTAATGCAGGAAGGACATCCTATAGCTTACTCTTCAAGAAAATTGAAAATCCATGAGTAGAAATATGCTACTCATGACCTGGAGTTATTAGCTGGGATTCATGCTCTCAAATTATGGAGACATTACTTGCTTGGAAATAAGTTTTCTTTAGTCACAGATCATAAAAGTCTTAAGTGGATTTTTACTCAGCCTGATCTTAATATGAGGCAACGATGTTGGATCAAGGTTCTACAGGAATATGACTTTGAAATTAAGTTCAGACCCGGTAAAGAAAATGTAGTAGTAGATGCCCTTAGCCGTAAAGCCTTCCTTAATGCTCTTATCACTGAAGAACCATCTAGGTCAGAAACTCTGGCTACAATGGTATCAATGCCGACTAATCCTATCATCGAGTTGACCAAGGATGAAGCAAATAAGGACCCAGACTATCAACAATTGTTTTGGAAAGTTCAGAATAAGGAACAAGATCCCAAACTCAAGAGTAAGTATCGGGAATTCTCTATAGAATGAAGATGAAGGACTTGTTTATTTCAGAATGAGACTATGCATTCCTTCAAGTCAGACTCTCAAGAAAAGGATACTTTGGGAAGCACATGATTCTCCTTTTTCAGGACACCCAGGATATGCAAAAACTCTTAATGCTGTCAGGAAAAGTTATTACTGGCAAAAACTCAAGGGTGATGTACTTAAGTATGTCACTGAATGTCTAAATTGCCAAAGGGTAAAATTTGAACGTGTCAAGTTACCAGGAAAACTCCAGCTACTTGACATTCCCCAGATGAAATGGGAATTTATTAGCATGGACTTTGCAGGTGGATTACCTTCTGTACAAGGAGGATATAACTCAATAATGGAAATAGTAGACATGCTAACAAAGGTCGCTCATCTTCTCCCAACAAAAACCAATTACAAGGCTTCAGATATTGCTAGAATTTTTGTAAAAGAGATTTTTAGGTTACATGGGTTACCTAAAAGGATCATCAGTGATCGTGATTCTCTTTTCACATCACACTTCTGGAAGAGTTTATTTGAAGCCATTGGAACCCAACTTTGTTTCAGTACTGCTTATCATCCACAAACTGATGGGCAGACAGAACGAGTTAATCAAGTAATTGAGGATATTCTGCGTGCATATTGCAGCAAGGAACCTAAAAGGTGGATTCAGTATCTATCCTTAGTGGAATTTGCCTATAATGCCTCCTATCATCGAAGTATTCAGATGACTCCATTTCAGGCACTATATGGTCAAGATTGTCGTATGCCACTTAATTTTTCCGATCCTACTCTAAGGGTAGAAGCCTCGAGAAAAATGTTAGAAGAAATGGATGATCAAATCAAGATCATCAGACAGGATATTCAAGCTGCCAAGGATCGACAAAAGGCGTATGCTGATCTAAAAAGGCAAGAACGAATCTTCAAAGACGGAGACATGGTCTTCATCCGTGTCCATCCAAAGAAGAGTTCTTTGTCTTTAGGTGAGTTTAAGAAGCTAAGTCCAAGATATTGTGGACCCTATAAGATTCTCAAGTGCCTAGGACCAAGCGCTTACAAGATACAACTCCCTGAGAATATAAAAATCCACAATGTATTTCATGTTAGCTTATTGAAAGCATACGTAGCTAACCCTAACCATATCCTTGATGATGAACAAGTTGTAATACCTAGCCAAGGAGTCCTTGAGCTACAACCTGACAGAGTAATTGATGTAAGGGAGAGAAAATTGAGGAGTAGAACCCTTAGAGAATACCTTGTCCAATGGAAGGAATACCCTGAAGAAGATGCTTCATGGATAGATGAGGATGCTCTTTATCAACAATACCCACAGTTTCTCTCGAGATGAGGACATCTCGATTTCTCTAAGGAGAGAAGGATGTAATATTTCCACACAATAAAAGTTAGTTGGTTAGTTCAAAAGTTAGTTAGTTAATTAATAAGTTAGTAAGATTACTAACTAAAGACTAACTAAGGTAAAAACTAACTAACATTAATTATTAATAATTTTTATTTAATTTAAAATATTTTATTTAGAAAAATCAAGAGTCGTAAATTCCATATTTTTTTCGAATTGGCAAGGACCGTGGCCATCCTTCACGTAAATTACAACGTGAACGAAACTTATGAGTTATATTAATCACTAGGATAATGTATATAGTTTGGATGGTCTAAAAATATTAGACTTTTGGACAATACTAGAATATTTTAGATATTTTAGAGATTATATTAATTTAAAAAAAAGAGATATAGAGATTTCTAGAACTAGATGTCATTTAAAAGAAAAAAATAAGTGATGTATTAGTTAGTTTGAAGATTTTATAAAAAGAAAAATAAAGAAAAGTGACTGGCAAAATCGCGCGCGCCGCGATCGCAGTTTACAGGCAGTAGACAGCACTTCGAACAGAGAAAAGAAGAAGGAGTGAACTGAGAGCTTTCTAAGCAAGTGTTTTGGAGTTTTACCCCCCTTTCGGAGCCAATGGAACCATCAGATTTATGATCTGAGCATCAGATATCTGATCTTTCCAAGATCCCTCTCCACAAAGAGCTCCACTTCTCAATCACAAGCCCTCTTCTCCAATTCACTATAAATATGAGGCATGAGAGAGGCATAAGGAACATAAGGAGACCCCGAGAGGCTACGAGAGAGAAGAAGAGAGAAGGAAAAATACTCCTTCAAGAGGCTGCGAGAAGCTAGAGAGAGAGAGAGAGAGAGAGAGAGAGAGAGAGAGAGAGAGAGAGAGAGAGAGAGAGAGAGAGGAAGAGGAAGAGAGTTAGCTCAAATCCCTTGTCTCGATCTTTAACTAAGCTATATTCTCTACCCTCTCTCATCTAAAATCTATCCCACCTTCCCTATCTCTCAAACTCCTCGTGGACGATGGCTCCAAAGCAACGAAGTGGAAAAACCATGGAAATCAACGCAACCGGTCAAGCAACGGGTATTGCCAATGATACGGGAGTGCCCGAGGTTGCGGGAATTGCCACCACAATTGGAAAGTCGGGTGTGGCTAATGCGAGCGTGAGTAAAGATGAAGTTCCTAATGTCGTCATGCCGCCAAACCAGGTTATTCATTACTAGATTATCAATTTTACAATATAAGATAAATTACATAGGATATTAGCTTTCATATTCACCGCTTACACATTAAACTGATAACTCATCTAGAAAGACATATTAGTTCAAGCATAAAACGATAAGTCACTATGATTTCTAGCTAGAATAGTTGGGATACTAAGGCATAGAATCATGATAGAATTGATTGCCAAAGGTTATTGTACATATGTCTTTATGCGCATTCAATATAGTTATGATCAAATGCGACAAGGTTAAGAATTGATTAGTGAAGGTTATAGAAACTGGTTATCTATTTAGGAATCCTAAAGATCATCTCGTTGAGTTTATTGACACAATATATTTCCTTAAGGGATTTTGCTTATGTTAGATAAGTGAATCCAAATGGAAAACTCATGCCCTGCTTAACATGTTTTAAGAGGTGTACTCAACACTTCTTTATGGGGAGAAGTATCATCATTAGAATGAAAGGTTACGTTAGGATAAGGTCTACCTTGGCTATGTGAAACTGTGATTTACATGTTGGGATGATTGTCATTGCACTATTTGATACATATTTGAAAGAACTGTTTGTGTTTGCTAGAATCTAGATTTTGATTGAAATTATTGCCAACAGAATAAAAGGAAGGATCGCGCTAGGCTACCCCCAAGCTAGTGGCGAGACCCTACTCCAAGGGGGTCATGATTATCGCTACGAGAGGCTTGGACCGACTCCGTAGGCGAAAGGTCTGTCAGTAGGAATAGTCTCGGGCAGTAGGAATTGTAGGTGCCAGAGGGGGCTCTGGCTGTAAATCCTGCATTGTTCCAAGAATCTGACGAGCCCCTTCGTGACCCAGGATGGGATCCTGGAACCCTAAATACTAGTTATAAGGGTGGAATCTTGGTAGACAGAATGTCCTTATGGAATTCTGTGTATCTTCCGCTGGGATGGAATGATGGAAATTGTAGTAAGACTTCCAATATAATAAAGAAGTTTGCTTTACTGTTCGAATTCTATGCGTGTTAGTGAGATAAATTATGTGAAGGAACGTGTGACTAAATGGACTAATTAAGGAAGCTGGTTGTATATGTTCCAATAAATGTGTTGTAGGTAATTAAAAAACTAAAGATGACCCATCATCAGAGGAAAGCGGGTGGGCGTAACCCCCGACAGGTCCGTCCAATGGTAGGGTGGTCCCGGTTAGCTGGGAGCCTTTCTACATCGGATATAGAAATAGGAAGACAATAAATTGACCAAGTAGTCATTAGGTAGAACCGACTTGCATTGTTTTAGGGGACTGGAATGGGATTTTGCCTTATGGGCAGGAGGGTTGACGTACCACACTCCCCTCCGTCTCCCATTCTCTTTGAACCAAGTGCAATGGCAAGTCCGCTTCAGATTGAGTAATCCTCTAAAAAGTGGAACTCGAAATTACTGACGCTAGCTGGCTGCTAGGAGACCCATTCGATTTTAGGAACCCAAGTCTTCAGGTCGATCCTAGTGGGTTCGGCCAGAACTCTCCCGTTGTGAAGTAGACTCGGTAGGGCCTAAGTGACAATCCCGTGATGTTCCAAGGGAGCACCGGGCTGCATCATTTATGGAAAAACCTACTGATGGACTACTAAAAGGTGTGCCGTGGATTGGGACTAGCGGACACCTCACACACATGAGCTATGACCTGATCTAACAAACCCCCTCAAAGCTTACTTCCTAAAATTTTATCAATCCTATCTTATTTCTTTTGAGCCAAACTCACTTCATTGGACAAAGTCCTACTAAGGGGCTTGCCCTAAAGTATCATTACTTGAGATAGCATTGGTTTAAGTTGTTTGACAAAAGTGACACACTTGATTGCACATTAACCTAGCCTAATAAAAAGAACCAATTGTTAGAGCTAGCCAAGAGTAGCTTAGTGCCAAGGGCAAGAGATTAGGCATGAATACATTAGGGATTCAAGGGATCTACACACTATTGAAAGCAAGGTCTAAGATAACTAACTAGCCTAGAACAAGAACACTAGTAAAGAGCAAACCAAGGATATTTGCACTTAGTGGAAGATAAGGGAAGATCTTTGAACCAACAACCTAAGGGAAAAATCATAATAAAAACTTTGGTGAAAGGAGAAGTAGAGTAACCAAGAAAAGACATGGAGACAAGCCCTAAAGCTTCAGGGATGAAGCACCCATAAGATGACATCCAAGCTCTTCAATATCACAACTAAGACACACACACCACATACACACACATATATGAACCTATGAAAATACTCAAAGAGTTCTATTTGGCTATTGAGAACATAATACTTTGTTGACTTACTTATATAGTGCATTAGACTCTTAAATCTAAAAAGTTTTGGTTCCTTATGAAACAACAAGAATTGGAGAATATTTCCATTCAAGAACTCATTGACAAAAATAATCAAGCTAGCCAACCAATAAATAAATCAAGGACTAGCCACAATACAGAGTTTGTCCAAAACTTCAACAATGCCATAGAATTGACATCAACCAATTGACTAGGAAGCTATGCTAGACAAAGTACAATAACAAAATCCTTCACAAAGAGAATCCAAGATGATAGTCTACGAGCCCATACTTAAGAAATTGACCATTGATAGACTCCAATGTCAATGATATGCTCAACAAGGCAATTAAGATAGATGATCTTTTTAAAGAGAGAATCCAATATCAAAAAGCAATAGGGACGCTAGACTTTGAGTCAAATCAAAGTGGCAGAAAGCTCAACATTACATAAGAACTTCTAGCTGCCTTTCAATAGCAACAACTCAAGATCTCAAAACTCGTGTAAGCCATGAAGCAACATAGAGCTTGTAGACATATGCTACATACATTTTCGTGGGGCCACTTACCATTGAAGTGTTCTATACCCAATTGAATGTGCTCTAATTACAATCATTTTGGACATGGTACAATGTATTGCCTCTAGAAGGCTTCCTTATCTAGATCTACATATGAATTTTGGATAGCATCAAAGTACCCCTCACTTAGCATTGCTAGCCCCACCCCCAATTGCTATTGTCGGATTGAGACTAATCCATCAATGATACCCAAAGAGTCAAGTCCAATCATAGCCTATCCACCTAGAAATGATCCTAGACATCTTATCAAAAAATAAATACAATGAGGAGAAATACAATTACTACCATCCTATTAGAATCATGTTGCTTGACATCCTATTCTAATCATGTTGGTTGTCATAGAAGAGGAAGAGGTTTGAATTACCGTCAAGAAATAGTTGAACATTGGAATTGCCACAACTACTGCACATGTCAAATGGTTGCCGTGAAAGGCAAAAACCTTTATTGGAAACTCAGGTAGACCCAAGATGCAATGAATGTGCCATCACTCATTTGTATCATGATTGTCCTAAACACCAAATGTCTAGTACAAGCTAAGTAGAATATACTAGATGCATACAAAAGGCCACACAAATTGAACTCAAAGAAAAAATCTCATATTATCTACATATCTTAGGGTCAAATTTATTATAAAATGAGAGTAACCCAAGTCAAGGCCACCCAAGTCAATCAAGAAAAAATAAATTCTTGTATATCACAAAAAGGTCCCATATCTTACAACTACTTAAGAGTAACACCCTAAGGTAGTTGAATTGCAAAAGAAATAGATGGGGTCCAAGAATTTATCTCCTCAAAAGAAAGAGACAAAATTGCCAAGTCCCTATGAAAGCACTCAATCCAAACTAGGAAAAGTAGACAAGGAGACAATAGAAACATCAAGCATTGACAAGTATAATTAAAGCCATTAGCTAGTCCACTTAGATGCCCAAAGCTTCCTAAGTTTAGCAACCATTCATTAACAAAATAATAAGCAAAACAATAGTTGCATGATATGTTGGTCAAGTACCAAAATGGATCCTAAAGGGAAACAACCACCATTGGATGAGCAACAAAAGAAACCAAAAATGTCATCAAGGACACACTTGAATAATCAAGAGTCGAAATGCTTCCAATTACTTCTAGGATCCAATTAAGAAATTGCCCTCAATTTATGCCATAGGCAAATTCACTAGCCCTGCACATACTACTTCCCAACTTGAAGTGGAACCCTAACAATCGCACCCCCTAACTGTGACTAACCTAGTGAACTCCACCATGGAGGCAATCCCAGTGCTCAATAAAACAAGATACAAGCATTGATTTTAAAATTACCATCAACCAAGATCTTGCTAAGAACTGTTCCTCTTGAGCTAAACCTCTAGCACACCAAAAACCTCAACTAATTAAGAAATATTTCATGGAAATGGCAAAGGAAAAGGTGTAAAAGGAGAATCAACCACTAATTAAGTACCATAAGAAACTATATAATAAAGTGAAATTAGTAGCTTAGGTTGCCATAAAAAGCATGGAGGAATTGCAAGCATTGGAATTAAAAGCATAAGGACAAAGCCAATTCGAAAACAAATGGTACACTATGTGGGCTTTGATAGTAAGACTTGGAGCAAATAATAACCATTGCTAAGGAAATATGAGCTATAAGTTACCTTAAGGATGATTTGATGTATGTATCTCTCACTTTCCAATGAGAGCTTGCAATTAATGAAATGTTGAACTACAAGAACTAAAGACAATGCAAAACCACATGTTGCTACTAGTAGATTGGGTTACAGAGATGTGGTACCAGACATTATTGTTTATATACTAATTCTAAAAAAGGTACCAAAGTTTCTTGATCATTATGTTGCAGTTCAATATAATCTTGATTTCTACAAAAGGCCTATCCCTAGACTGAGTGATATTATACATAAGCCATTAACTTATATATACACTCTATTGGGTCCCTCTTTATGTTTCTAGCTATTTTATTGATTTTTCTCCAAGCATGAACTTTTAACTCACATGTAATGTTACCTAGAGGATTTAGTGGACGATGTTAAATTTTGTTATGGATTGCCCTTTTAAATTATTCAAAGAATATCCATAAGCATCAGAAATAGACTGCAAAGCTTAAGTAAGTCTTTGCTATAATAAATTCATCACAATTATTGTATATAAATAAAATTTTAAATAGAAAACATCCATGTATACCACAAAAGCAATACCCCTACATTCTTTTTAGGGGGAGCAGAGAATAGATGAGTTACTATAATACTCGTAAGTAGTAAAAATATAAATTTAAAATTTATATTTTTGGAACAAGAATTAACTACATATGCTCTCAAGTTTATCACATGAATGTAGGATAAACAAGTGACATGCAACAAGAGCTCAAGCTTGAGAAGACTTCAACAAAGTAATCGAATCTCTTAGAAGAACTCGAAGTGCAAAGGGAAAAATTATTAAAAACTAGCACCATCAAGGCCCAAATATATTGATGTAAGGTGTACCTTGAGTTCTACCTCAAATCTCTCAACTCCTTCCCTAAAGGATATGTGAATTTCTCCTCTAGAAATTCCAATGCTCATCAATAATGATGGTTCTCCATCTACAATATTTACTCTATTATTGAGGCTTGCACTTCAACTATCCTAGGTCAACATGTGATTGATGTGCTTCAATGCACAAATAACACAAAGAGCTAGAATTACTATAATAGTCATCCTTCTAATTTCTAATGTTTCTTGTTCACCCCTGTAACATTGGAAGCCTCACTGTATGGGACTTTGATATTTATTTTGAAAAAAAGAAAATAAATATGTACCCACGAGCACTACACATACACCTAGTTGTTCTCAAGTTTGGTGACTTTAACTGGTTAGCTCTATCTCTAATCCCCTATCCCCTCTTTCCAATTTCCCCACATTTACTCAAGGCTCATTAAGGGCAAGACACACCTAAAGAGCTTTGCCTATGATTAGACTTTTCTCCTAAGTCACTTGCACTCTTCTCTTCATACCTCTCATTCACCTTAGTGCCACCAATGCAATAATGAAAGAAATCTTGAAAGGCACTTAAGAAAGAAATTAATCTCTCCAACTTCTAGATGTAGTTGCATCAATTGGAGACCGTACCCTTACAACATTTCTTATCTTGGACTCAACAACTTCATCCAAATAGCAAACGAGGTCTCCTATAATCTTCTTCAAGCACCCTTTTCTCAGCATCAATAGTTTCCTTACTTCAATCAACCATGTCATCATGAAGAATGGTGGAGTTATCTTCTTCCTAAGTGATGAGCTAAGTATCCACATATACTCATATAGTAATTGCACAATAACCTACACACAGCTTGGGTCTTCAAGTGTGGGATAACACTCGAAGCTGGCTTGGAGTTTAACCTACCTCCTAAACCAATAAAATATGTATTGTGCACTAAAAAGAAGACTGTAAATTTTCCTAGGAAGCACACAAGATTTTCCATTGCAAGCATAGATAATTCCATATCTATTCAAGATTTACCCAACCACAAGAACTAATAGTCAAGCATGTATCAACAATGTCATGAAGTTTAGTAGTGTGGTCACCAACCACCACTTCAACCACCAACTACTAAGTACAAAGAGGCATTCTTTTTTAATGAATACTATAAATCATCCAAGGACAACATTAAGAAGTCCCCATCATTCCACATCTTTGATGCAAGTTAAAGCATTCTACCTACAATGATGAGTGCCATGGGACTAGCACCTCATGTAGGAGAGGAATAACATTAATCTCATGTGACTGAAGAATGATGCAAGCTCTTAACCTCACAAATGAAGAAAGACGCAAGTTCAAAGCAAAAGCAAGGAAATTCAAAATATTGAAATTGGAAGGGTTTTTTTTTTTTGGATTGCATTAGAATAATTAAGGCACCATCATTTGCAAGGTGCAATATTTATGTGCTCCAACTATCTTATGATGGCACTATTATTTTTATATCATTAATTGAGATATGGGATTACTCCTATATAACGTAGGATTTTGTTAGCAAGACCTACAACAATGTGAGTTTATGGGCACAAACATTCTATAAACTCTTAGATCCAATTCACATAAAGTGCATGCATAAATTTGGAAAAAAGGCTAAAGGAATTCCAAGTCAAAGCAAGTAGGTAGGTTTTAGGCTTTTGTTTTCCTATTTGGTTGTCAATCTTAGTCTTTGCAACTTAATAAAATAAGGTATTCACTTGGGTTAAGTATATAAACTTTGTTTTTGGGTTTGATTTCTACCAGAGTTCAACTTTGTGGCCAAGATTGGTTTGTCTTTGTAGGTTGAAGTGAAGCTTGATTGAAGGAGCTAAGAAATTGAGGGACAAGAAAACTTTTTACATGATGAATCTACAATACACAAGGAATGGAACATCACATTCACATCCTGATGACCACAACAATTCCATGCATTGCATAAGGGAATCATCACTCTACATATTCAATGTGACCATGCTAGGATTGGGGAAATGCACAAAAAATGAATAGAGGAGCTCATTCTTGTATGCACAACTTTGAGAGAAACTCTTTCTCCTCCCTTCCATCTTATCCATTTGTGCACCATATTGAGAATGAGGGAGAGTGTGAGAAAGGGGTTGGAAAATGAAACTTCCCTCTCTTCTTGGCTTTCTTCTCTTCTTTCCCTTCTTATTCCATATATTGGAGGGTGAGAAGGTAGAGTTTGGGGATGAGATTGGTACACTTTCTTTCTCTTCATGTTTCTTCTTTCCATATATTGGAGGGTGAGAAGGTAGAATTTGAGGTTGAGATTGGTACACTTTCTTCTTCTTTATGTTTCCTATTTTCATTAGAGTGCTTTGAAAGGTGAGCAGAAGGTGGAAGCATGAGTGAAAGTAAGAAGTCTATAAGAGCTATGGAGGTTCAAGTAAAAAGAGAGAGACCGGTGTGTGGAAACTCCAACAGTCACAATGTGTGACTTGACTTCCCTTATTCTATTTGTAGACAAGATAGTAAGCTCCCACTACAAGGGATATTCAAGTAGCAACTAGGATATAAAGAATGCAACTAGCAGAATAGGCATAGACCACTAGTACCAAAGACTTTCATGAACTCAAAGTGTTAGTAAACCATACATTCCATTAGCATACACATCATGCATGTAAAAAATTCTCAAGAGTAACTATGGAGATTTTCCACATGCACAATGAACTAAGCAAAGAGCAACAACACTCAATACATAACCGATATGCATGTATATATCATTGACAAACTAATGATAGAGGTAAGTGTCGGTATCCAAAGCATATGAAATAAACCCACAAGTCGAAGTGGCTATATCAAATAGCATACATGAGACCATATATGAAAATCAAGAGAGTTCCACTATCTCAAAGAACCTAAGCTTTGCCAATTGAATACAAGCATCTCCCACTAGAAGCCAATCCATAATTATAAGTGAGAAAAATAAACTCAATGCATCAACCATATAACATGAAGGCGCCCAAAGCGTATCAAAGATACATATGGGAGTAATATATTCAATAAGCCTTCAACTCATAAGTGAGAGTAATCACTAAAGCAATTGACCAAAATGCAACTACATTGAGTGTAGCTCAAATCCGAGCCTCAAAGCATGTCATAAGCATATCGGGGCATGTAGATCAATGGTAACCATCGTTGTAGACATGTGGCATACTTGAAATACCATGTAGACACAAGCATAACTTTCCTTATGAAAGAGCTTGTGGGTTTCACTATTACCATGGAGCCCCAAGAGGAACACCAAGGAAAAGGGAATTATCTTGCAAGAAAATCTATCTTGTAATATCAACAAGCTTGTTTATCATGTTTCATATGATCACAATGAAGAAAATAACACTAGGCACAACAAATCTTCATACAGTATCATGTAGATCTCCCACGGATTTGATAGAATCAACCATATTCTTCAACATCTTCACAAAATCCATCAATAGAACAAAGAAAGCAAAGGAATACACCATCTTTGAATGGAAATACATCACATAGTATTCATCTTCAATATCTTCATAGTCTTCTCTCTCAATCTCTCATATACAATCACTCTGGTTGAGTAGAATTGGCTATCTCTGACTCTCTCTCTCTCTCTCTCTCCATCAATAATACATCATATCCTCACTACAATCTCTCAAAATCACTCTCAATAATCCTTCTTAGGTCGTGGATACCCCTCCCAAGAGGTATGTCTGATATGAAGAGTCACCAGAGCCACTACAGTGTCCTTTCATAGCTCACTACTGTCACTTCACTCTAGTCTTCACTTGAGTCTTCAGTAGCTACTTCTTTCACTTCTTTCAGCTCTTTTGCACTTGTATTCACCTCTTTCCAAGGCTAGAAAACTTTCCCAAGATACACTCTCATCCATTAGAACACATATAGAAGCATACATAACAGTCATAGAACAGCTACAGTACAGAACATAACAGAACAGAACAAAGGCTCTATAGAAGACCTACAGAAGGTTACAGAAGGTCATCAAAACCACATAACTCATTCTCAAACCATTCCAAACTCTCACAAACCATTCAATAAGCTTTCACAATATCTCATTCTTCATCAATCAATACTCCATCCCTCCTTACAGTTGACAATCAGAATAAAACAGACCAAAACAGAACAAAACAGAAGGTATACAGAACCAATCAGAACATCACAGAACCACCAATAAACATCATGAACTTCCAAAACACAATCAATATCATCCAAAACACTCTCAAATCACTTCCAAACCAATCAATCATCTCATAAAATCAACCATTCAGCTCTCAAAAACAACAAAAATCAGCCAAAAAACAAGTCATTTCAACACTCAACATATCCCCACACTTAATAAGGAAGCGTCCTCGCGACCCAGGAAAAAGGGAATACAAGTTCAGGGAAAAGCTCAACTTTGATCTTCAATATCTTCTCAAAAAGAATCCATCCATTATGACCCCAACTTTTAACCTGTAGCCGAGATAAAAATACAAAGAAAGGAAAACCCGTTTTACAGTAACACTTCTTATCGAACTAAAAATCACAACAAATTTGTAAAGGATATAAGAGTTTTCTTCTTCTTCATCAGCATCAGCTTCAACTCTACAACCACGACCCCATCACCAAAATTGTCCAAAATGTAGCTCGCACACGAAATCCAATCCAATAGAAAACCACCACGTTCGTTTTACATAAATGAACTCACAACACAAACACTAATACAACACAACCATCTGAATGACTCCTTCAAAAAGAGAGATTTTCATTAAAAAGCATCCACCATACATTGGAAAGGTATTAATGAAGATGATCTCTCTTGAAAGATTGATGTTGTCGGAAATGATCCATAGACAAGGATTCATCTACAAAGGTTTTAGGAGGATTTTGAAAAAACTGAAGACAGCACATCCTTTCCAACAGGACCAGGTATCTGCTAGGCAAACAAAGGGCATGAAAATACAATATATCCAGCTGTTGGGAATCAATGCTCACATTGACATTCATGCACAACTTTGGAATAGGCTTGGAATCATTATGAGAGTGCCTATGCATATACGCCAGGTACCAAGCAAAGTGAGCAGCTAATCTCACTGAGGGATCTGCAGACTGTGAATACTGCTGAGCAAAATGAACATAGTTCTGATAAGCTTGACTGGAAGCTGTCCATTCTCCTGGAATTACTGGCCAATTGATCTGAGGTCCTATAAGGCAATCATCTGAACTCCATCCCCTTCTTCTGGAAATCTGATTATCAAACTTGTCACAGTCACTAACCAACTGAGGTGGTTGAGATATAGAAGTGTTAGGAGAGGGTAATGGAATAAGGAAAAGTGGATGAAGGGAGGGATAGAAAAAATCAGAAAAGGAAGAAAAGGTTAAAGAAGGAGTGGCAGAAATTTGTAGGGAATCACTAAGGAAGGGTGTTAACTGATAAGTAGGAAATGTAGAGGGTACATTAATGGATGGAGAAGAACAGGGTGGAGAAGGGGAAAATACCCTATCCTCAATAAAGGAACAGTATGTAAAAATGAAAATTTGAGGGAAAGATGAAGGTTGGAAAAGAAGGGGTAAAATAATTATGGAATTAGATTGACAAAGGGAAAGATATATAGCATAGCGGTGAGCCAATTGTTGGTAATAGAGGAGGGTAGGAATAGAAGGTCCTAAGAGAGATCGTCTATGATAGGCATCAAAGAAGGTAGAATCAAACGGATTATGTTTGGAAAGATAGGCTAAGAGATCCATCCTCAGTTGATTAGTACTCTGGGCAGAGGTAGGAGCTGTGTTTTGTCTTTGATTTAGGACCACAGAATCAATCATGGGATGCCAGAAATTATCATGACAATCAGCCACTTTGGAGGAGTAACTCTGGAACATGTCAGCTATGCGCAACTCCAAATGGTTGACATACAAAACAGCCTGTAAGACCACATCCCCCACATACCATGCCATATCCACCTCATCTGGAATTAACAAGTCGCCTCGTAGATACATGTATGACATCAACATGGTATCTGGCGTGACAGAATCTTCAAACACCATCCTTACTACCTCTGTCAACAACTCAGCAGACCAAGCCCCACTCCATCCATCCTCTGGAAGAGGTAAATCCATCGTGGAAAGCTTCATGTAGAAGACCAACTTCTGTAAGTGGTAGTGGACAAAGAAAGAATGGTCGGGTGAGACATATTCCTGAAACTGCTCAAATGTAGACCATAACAAGTCCATTCTGGACTGCAATCTTTCCACTTTATCTTGGAATAGAGGACACAAAGTAGCCTGTCTCTGAAGAGCAGCCAAGTCCTGCTGTGAAAGAGAAGGAATCAAGGGAACATTAGGACTTGGAGGAACAGAGCGTGACTTCGCCACATCTAGAGCTTTGTAAATCATCATGATTGCAAACAGTAATAAAGGAGGAAGAGAACCACCTTATGTTATCTAGAACCATGAGAGATTTTAACTCCACCATTTGCAAACTAGGTCTTCATGGCATCACACATTTCTTATATGTTGCATTCAAACTTATATTTTAATTCAAGAAATTGATTCAGTAAAAGAAGACCACCTATCATTGCCATGAGTGCATTCACAGAGTGTCATATCTTGCTTTCATCACTACAACTGGCCCAAAAACACCACAATCTATTGCTTCACAATATCCATCCTACATCTATTACCTTCTTTTCACTACTAAATTCAATTTGGCATCAGCTTGAGTTTCCATAAACTCAATATTGAGCACACTTGTAGATTGTGCATGATGGGAGTTTTATCTAAGAGATTGAATGTGTTATAGCAAAGATGAAACTGCTTTTATTGTGTGGATAACCTATGTCTTGATTTATCGAGTCTTGCTATCAAATTGTTGTAGTCATACACAACATTTGGAATACTTGATCACCTCGACAAACTTTTGGGCATCCAACCATCACCTTTATTAGATCCATAGGAAGAGTTGCATGATTATTTGAGGTCAAATGGAAGGCTTCTAGACATCACCTTGATTAATACTTGGTAGCACCTCAAATTTTGGTTTTGAGGTCTTAAAATCCATTATTAGATGCCTTTGTTGTTGAAAATCACCTTGATTAATACTTGGTAGCACCTCAAATTTTGGTTTTGAGGTCTTAAAATCCATTATTAGATGAGTGGGGTGGAGAGTAGGTGGATGGAAGACCCAATAGCGCCATCCTTTGGATGGGTGGACTTGATCAATTGGGTGATTTAACCACAATAAGGATTCAAGGATTACAAACAAGGTAGAAACTTTAAATCTAGATTTCATCTTGTTTTAGGGGATTGTGGTGTAAGTGTTGTGCCCTACTGTGAGAGGGATTCTTGAACCAAGTGCTAGATTAAGTTGTTAATAAACCATATCAAGCTATAACATTCTTGATTAGATGGCCCATAGTAATAAAACTATGGTTGTCACTAAATTGATTGCTTATTACACATTCTCTATTTAGTAAATTTATATCAATAAACTAATGACTCACTTTTCTTTAAGTGTTGATGATGATCTAGCATGGCCATGAAACCATTTAGAGACCAATATTCCTAGTGCATCACTTAATGGGGTGATCAGAGCACTATGACGGGGATATCTGGTATAGGTAATACAAGTTATGAAGGGGGAAGGAAGTGTCTACCAAGTGTAAGAGTGTACACAAGAACCAAGAAGTTACACATAAATGAAAATGGATTAAGTTCTAAGAAGAGGAAGTATCTTGGCACTCAAGTCTCTCTCCAAGAAGAGAAGCTCTTGAATCCTATAAAAGTGGAGGCTCTCCTTGGGTGTGGGGGAGGTGAAGGAGGCATCACTTTGCATGCATCCAAGAGGAGAAGAGAAGGTGCAAGTGCTGCGGAAGCTCTATTGAAATCAAGCTCCAAGAGAAGAGCCCTACACATATTGTGTAGGAGAGAGGAGAGACTCAAGAAGGATCAAAAGGTGCCAACTTCCAAGTTGTGCAAGTGTTAGCTAGTTGTATGCCGTGCAAGGAACCATAATCTTGTTCCCAAGATCTACAAGTTAAGAACTGGTTTATGTGTAATAGAGGAGCTTGCTCCTAAGGGGGGGGACTGGCCCATCTTCTAGTCCCTAGTGTGTTGTCAATCCATCTCTCTCTCTCTCTCTCTCTCTCTCTCTCTCTCTCTCTCTCTCTCTCTCTCTCTCTCTCTACATCTTTATTTTCTCTCATTTGTTCTCTCTCTGTGCTAGCATAATATTCACCATATATCTTTTAAGTATATAAGAAAGTCGAGCGTGTATCTCAGATCTTATAACAATGGTTCCCTTGTAAGGTAGAGCTAAGTTCTCCGATTGGTTGCAATCCTCAATCCACAATGGGTTAGGATGATTGTTGCTTGGGTTCCCTAATGAGTTGAGTCACTTATCAACTAATTGCTTAATGTGCAAGCATTAGGTAATCCACATTTTTTTCATTTTTTTACATTAGTGTTTGTGTCACAGTTTGTGTGTAAGGAATGTTAGGCCACTTCACAATAGAAAGCAACTTTGTAAGGAAAGAGAAGTTTCTAAAGTGGTAATTTGTTTTCTTTCCCGGACATCATGTTCACTTTTTGAATTGTCTTCTCATTTCTTTCAACTTCATTCTCTCTCATTTGAGTCTGATCTCTCTCTCTCTCTCTCTCTCTCTCTCTCTCTCTACTATTTGTTCTGTGTGTGTATGTGTGTGTGTGTTAACCCTCAAATGAATGAAGGTGGAAATACGAAGGTGGAAAATCCGGAAAAGCTAAAGCAGAAGACAAAGACAAAGGCCAAGGCAAAGAGAAACGGAAGACAAAGACGCACAAGGAGAAGAGTCCTAAACAAGGGAGAAAGGCACACAAGGAAAAGCGCAAGTCAAAACTTTTGTAAAAGAGCGCAAGTGCATCACGGTTTAATTCAAGGAGCGCCGGGCTCTCACCTGTGCAATTTGTAAATGTAGACGGGTGGTGGAAAGGAAGCTAGGAAGATAGAAGGACAATGGGAAAAAGGGCCTAGGCTACGGCTGGCCATGTAAAAAAGGGGATGACCACCCAAAAGGGATTTAGGGTTTTGTATATAAAGTTGAAAAGTGAATGAGAAGCTCATTCTTGTGTGTGGCCAAAAGTAGCTCTCTTCTTCTTCTTCTTCTTCTTCTTACTTGCTTGAGCTTGTGCTTGAGAGAGGGAGTGTGAGAGTGTGAGGGAGTGAGTCTATGAGGGTGAGGGACCGTGGAGTGGAGAAGCTCTCCATCTTCTCCTCTCTTCTTCTTCTCTTCTCTTCTCTTCTCTTCTCTTATCTTGCTTGCGGCGATGGAGCTTGGAGCTTGGAGCGGGAGGATCGAGCTTGCTTGAAGCTTGCACTTGGATCGTGGAGCTACGGAATGTGGGGGAGAGGAGGCAACTTGATCGGCATGAAGGTAAGCTCACTACACTCATAGGATCAGCGGCGCGTCGGCTAGGTGAGAGATAGCCATTAGAGCTCGCTTGAAACACTTGAAGCAATAAGCAGTCTGTGGGTCTTGGTGGTTGAGCGTGAGCTCGCACCACACTCTCCAAGGCACCTCTCTCTTCACACCCTCACAAGCAAGCTAATAGTCTGTGTGTGTGTGTTTGTATGCATGTGCACCTCTCTCTTCACACCCTCACACTCTCTAAGGCACCTCTCTCTTCACACCCTCACAAGCAAGCTAATAGTCTGTGTGTGTGTGTTTGTATGCATGTGCATGCGCTTATGTACATGTTAATATATTTTGTATTCATTCATTCTCAATGGGTAAAAACACATTGCATAGACAATCCTCTCTCTCTCTCTCTCTCTCTCTCTCTCTCTCTCTCTCTCTCTCTCTCTCTCTCTCTCTCTCTCTGTGCACATATTAACATATTTTTCATTCATTCATTCTCAGCATGTTGTACAACACATTTTGCAATGAATACTCCTCCTCGTAGCCAATAGGTTCTCTGTGTGTGTGTATGTGTGTGTGCATTAACATATTTTTCATTCATTCTTTCTCAACAGCCTAAACAACACATTACAAGAACAAACCTAGCTTGATCATGTAGCCATGCTTTATTTCACACTGAAAGCTTTACTAAAAAGCTTTGCTTTTAATTTTCTTATATATATGGTTTATGTGTTTTATCTTCTAGCCTAATCATATATTTTTCAATTCCTCTTGTATTTGTGATTGGTTTTGATATATGTTCAATATTTTCTTCTTGTTGTCTCCTTGCTAAGTTTAAAGCAATATCTTCAAATTTTAAGTAATTTATTTGTCCTTTTTGTGTTTGTGTAAGTGTACTTTTTGGCTTTTTATTTAATGATATTGATATTTGCATTGTATACATGTTGCCAACTTTTGTGGATTCATAGTAATGTATGCTTGGTGTATCATGTAAAGGTACATAGAGAGTAAAAGTTGTTATTTGTAGTAGTTACTTGGATCTTTGCATTTGTTGTAGTTTATGTAGCGTATTATTTGTTTTTTTATTGTTTCTTAAATATATTATTGTACTTGTGAAGGTACATAGAGAGTGAACATAGTTCTATGTAGTAGTTACTTGGATCTTTGTGTTTGTTGTAGTTTATGTAGCATATTATTTGTTTTTTTGTTGTTTCTTAAATATATTATTGTACTTATAAGATGTTGTTGTATCTGCTAATGAGACATTGTCTAGTTATGGAGGCCACTTAATGTCGTTGTATATAAGTGATGATTTAGCTATTGCAATTGATGTATCATTAGGTTTTTTTAAAGTCTTCTTGTTTTTTAAGTACAAAAGTCTATTCATGAGGACTACTTGTGTCAATAAAGTGGTACTAGCGTTTAGTGCGCGCTTCGCGCATGCATAATGCTAGGCTGCTTCGTACGCAAAGTGGCATACGAAGTTGCCGTGCTATCGCACAGTAACTTCACTCAATAATCCATTTCTCCTCTTTTTCCCTCCTATTTCCCCTCTCCATTTCCAAGATGATTTATTTCTCTCTCTTTCTCTCTCTCTCACTCACTCACACACACACACACACACACACACACACACTCTCTCTCTCTCTCTCTCTCTCTCTCTCTCTCTCTCTCTCTCTCTCTCTCTCTCTCTCTCTCTCTCTCACACACACACACACACACACACACCAAACTTAAAACTAAAAGTAGTTTATAAAATTTGTAACACAAAATTCCAGACATAGAAACAATCTCTTCCATGCACCATACTTACAAACTTTCCTTCGACATCAATGTAAGCAATCATAGGCTTGCATGCGCGATACTTAGAAATAACAACGTTATATTGAAATGGGTCATAATCGAGACAAAGACCAAGTACCACAAAAAGAATTTCTATAAGAGACCTAGTCAAAATGAAGCCACAAAGGGCAAGTATAAGGCATGCAAGTGTTTCCAAGCACCATAGGCAAATGGCCGACGCCAACAAACAAAGACAATGTCTCCAAGATGCCTCTTCTTTGAGTAATCATTAACAAAATCTTCCTCGTTGAGCAAAACATGCGACGGCGAAGTAGGGAATGATCCCATAGTTTCCATTGGTAATCGCATGGGCGATGTAATAGTCCTACCTCTCTCTTTACCACCTGCATTGGAACAAAAATCACAATATAAGTACATGGAACAACAACGTTACACTGAAACGGGTCATAATCGAGACAAAGACCAAGCACCACAAAAGAATTTCTATAAGAGACCTAGTCAAAATGAAGCCACAAAGGCCAAGTATAAGGCACTCGAGTGTTTCCAAGTACCATAGGCAAATGACCAATGCCAACAAAAAAAATACAATGTCTCCAAGATTCCTAATGGAAAGAAAGCTTCCTCTTCTTTGAGGAATCATTAACAAAATCTTCCTCCTTGAGCAAACTATGTGAAGGCGAAGCAGGGAACGATCCCACAGTTTCCATTGGTAATCGCATGGGCGATGCAATGGTCCTACCTCTCTCTATACCACCTGCATTGGAACAAAAATTATAATATATGTACGTGGAACAACTAACAAAGATCATTTCATCCCAACAATAATAATACTTGGTCGAATATTTGTGAACCATTCCGTAGGTACTGACAAACGTTGATGCAACATCACAAAACAACCCAAATCCTTGAACCCATACTTGAACCAATGCCTTGGTATCTTATCAGTATGGGAGCGTTGAAATCTCTTCTTATGGTCAACCTCGTACATATGCACTCGAAAACATTGCATGTATCCACAATGTACAACTTCAATAAATACTGGGAGCTTGATATCAATATTAACATCATCATATAAACGCTCGATGACCCTTACAAGTGTCCTTCTTATGATATCATCGGGAGCTACTGTGAGCAACATGCACTGTAGCTCCTTTTGATAGTCAGAAGCTAGGTAATAGTGCCACTCTAGGGTAGGCATCTACAAAAGTTAAATAAATAGCAGAACATGAAAAAAAAAAACTTTCAAGAGAGTATACGCCAACCAAATAGGGCACAGAGAGCAATTCACATATATGCAAAACCAATGTCCCTACATGGTCGTCAATAACTACACCTCCACAAAGAAAGCAATAGAGAGCAATTCACATATATGCAAAACTAGTGTCCCTACATGGTCGTCAATAACTACATCTCCACAAAGAAAGCAATGCACATTATTGCAGCTTTCAAAGAACATCCTTGTATACAATGTTTGTGGTCATATCCCCATCCTCTTCACCCAATAGCACTTTCACACCATGCGAAGATTTTACCCTTAAAAATGTAACATATAGCTAACCATGTGTAAATACTGGTGTCTTTAGATAAAGCCCAACAATGAACAAAGTTTGCCCCTGTGACTTGTTGATTGTCATAGCAAATGCCAACCAGATGGGAAACTGTCTCTACTTCATAGTAAATGGCAATTATGTAGCATTCAAAACAAAAGTAATCCGAGGAATAAAAACTTGTTTGTCCACATTTTTTCCTGTCATTATCTGAGCATCTATCACTTTCATATTGAAAGCTCTTCATATCAATTGCGCACCATTACACATACCCCTTCATGGGTTTAGATTTCTAAGAAGAATAATAGGTGCACTTATCTTCAACACCAATAAATGAAGAGGAAATCCACCTCCAAGGTCCAATGTATTTAAATACTCAACAGAGTACAAAAATGAGTCATCGGTCTCTACAATCGAATCTGCACTATAATCCTACCTGACCTCCCCTAGCATTAGTTGCAATGCATGATCATTCAAAGTAGCCACCTTTGTATTTCGCGAGGCAAGTATAGCCCACTCACTAAAATACGATGTGTAGTCACCCACATTGGACACGTCACTGTAGACACTATCAATCAAGGTTTCGATAGACTACCCTTTTAATACCATGCTAGGTGGAACACACAACTTATCACAACTTTTGGTAATACCCACTCCATCCCCTATTCCTTGAATCCAACAGATGAACCCATTGTCCACCACACTACCAGTTGTTGACACTCGCATATTGACAGATAGCCTTAACACCCTTATGTAATGCCACAAATTAAAGTAACACAATGCAGCATTAACAATATCCTCACGTGTTCCCTTTACCACAACCAGCAAGACTTGCCTAAAATCCCCTCCAAACAAAACAAATTTTCCACCAAATGGCTTATCACAACTCATAACATCTCTTAGAGTTCTATCAACCGCTTCAAAGGCAAATCAATGGGTCATAGGAGCCTCATCCCATAAAATAAGGCTCGTTTGTCTCAATAACCGAGCAAGGTCACTTTGAACAGGAATATTGCAAGTAGATCGATTATTTAATTCTACTAAGATTTTAAACCGTGAGTAAGCTGTACGACCACCTGGTAAAAGCAAGGCAGTAATGCCACATGATGTTGTTGCCAACACTATACGACCACCATTGTGCACCTTCGCAAGTAAACATTTATATAGACAAGTCTTCCCAGACCCACCAGGACCATCCAAAAAGAATACATCCCCAGTATCTGTATCAACAGCATTCATGACTGCACTAAAGGCAATTCTTTGTCCCTCATTCAACGTTCCCTCCATGGATTCAGAAGCCCTATGTTGTTCATATATGTTGTATGCATATTCATCTTGCAAAAGAGGGTTAGCATGTAGTTGTGAGTTTGGTTGATGAGGTTCAGGCAACCCCATCAAAATCAAAGAGTCTTTGTCCTACATGACGCAAAAGGTCTTGCAGACGTAACAAAGCCATGTTAGACGTCTCATGTTGCAGAACACCAAGAGAGGCGTGCATGTGCTATAGCTGCAATCTATACATGATATGCTCTACCATTGGCACAAAAAATCTTTCCCATAGATGGCCAGGCCGAGTTGGCTCAAAAAGACCAAAATTACAACAAAAAAAGTACGGAGTTGAGCACCAGTTTGCACAGAGGTAGCTTCTTCTAAGCACACAACATATTCATCATCGCTCTCCAACATACCCCTTGCAATGCAAACATCTCTAAAAGTATCATAGATCACATTATCAACAGTATACAAATCTTCAAGAGAAGTACATCCCCGACACTCTGTTAAAAGCATCCGCAAATAGTAGAGCTCACCACAGGTAGGCGCCACAAAATACATCCGACCACATGTATTCCTATGCTTCCTCTTAGTCCACATCTTATGTCATGCATTCCACATCCAATACACTGGAAAGTCCTTATAACAAATAGTCCTAGCCTCTGGATGAATGCGGTTGCACACAAACCATTTAGTAAGAGTAGTTTTCTAGAGGTCTTCATTCCGCACATCTAGTATACTACCTGTATCTCGAAACACCACATAGTTCTCACCAAGTAAGTGTACCTACAAACATTGTATATCAAGCTTTTCATTGTACAATGCATAATCATAGATCCGCCAACATGCCTCAAAGGCAGAAACATATCGTGCATCCAAATAACTTTAACCTCGTAAACATCGCCGCCATTTTGGACTGAATCAACCCCAACAGAAAATTTGACGATTGCACGATCATGCCCCTTGTACACATACTTATACAAATACTTAACAGCCGCAATTGTCGAGCACACCTCCACATTTATGTGTGCATTGTATTTCTTACTCAAGAATGGATTATATGGAACAATCCATTGATTATCAATAGCATTACCATTTATGATCACAGAGGTTCCATCATCTCGTCTTTGATAAATGGGATAGCTAGAACTATCAAGCGTTGTCATGTCCATTAATTTTTGTGGGTAATCTTTAGTACATCTACCCTTGTCCATACAGGGACTCTTGGGGTTCAATCGTCTGCAAGGGCCATGAATGTTGCACTTTGAAATTGTCTCAAATAAGGCTGGAAACTTAACTCTATCGGGCAACTCAGTACAAACCAGTCTATCGTAGTGACATGCTTCAGAAGGTTTGAAAGATGGCTCTAAAATTAGCAAAGTATGAGAATGTGGTAGCCCCCTCTTTTGGAATTCAATCACGGTAACATAGCCTGCAACCTTTCCAAAGAGATCCTTCTGCAATGTGTACATTAAATCAACATGCTTTTTATGAAACATGTGAGGAGTCAAATCCGAAAGGTCATAAGCACTTCGCCCAGGCAATAAAGTATTAGTTATCTCCAACCACTTTGGATTGCATGTCATTGTTATAAAAAGGTCAGGTTTTCCCTTGGATCGCACTACAGCCATGGCATCCTGATATAATTGATACATGTGCCTTGGCTCACCCATGAATGACAACGGTAAAACTATCCTCTTGCCAACATAGACACCAACAATCTGCATTGGCTGATTATCGTTTGCCCCCACCATGTTTTCTAGGCCTTTGTAGGCCTCCGATCGCAACACTGATTGATTCTGGCGACACCAAGTTAACCTATACTACTCTATACTACAATAAGCATCAACAATAAATTGTTGCAATAGTCGACCGGCACGCAATATGCATACCTCAGTATCTTCACGCACTTGAAGATGGAATGCATAAAATTGCATTTGGATAACAAAATTTTTATTGGACAATTCATATATGTTAATAGGAACTCTAACATTACTGTAGGGAACCTTTACATGCCAATCATCATCTCCCATAGGAAAAAGGAGGACATATAGCATTGGCATATATGCTCTATGCAAGTTTGAAATAGGAACACATCGACCACCCCGAGTGTAAACATGAATATCCCGACAATCAAGAGTATCCTCGTCACCCTGCCCTGGCATGATAGGTGCAACCTTAGTTGCTGCAGGAGCAAAGTATTGTTTACTGGTTCTTTGAACACAAAAAATACTCATTCTTAGTTCTTGCACGAGATTATTTTGCAATTGCAAACCCACTCACCTAAAAGCCTACGCATATATGTTGTGTCGATGCATCATACATTGAAGCTCCCCTAGCAAATTTGGTAATAAATCATACATAACCCCCAGCCTATTAAGCAACTCATGCTCGATATCATAAACATAGAGTTGTGCAAATCTTGGCCTTTCTTGACACTACACATCAAGAAGCAAAGTACCTATATGGTGATAAACAGAGCCATGCACTCTAAAGGTGTAACCATTCCCGATAATAGGTAGCTCGTCAACATTAGCTCCGAGTGATACAAATGCAAGAGCACTATTGTATACTCATATGTTATTTTTAAATATCCTACTCTAAGGGTGCATACCATGCAACAAATCATGCAATGGCTGTGGTGGACGTTGCAATGGTGGCAGCATTACTTTTCTATTTCGACAACAGTGCCTTCCAAACAAAATCAACCCTTGCACCTGAGTCTCGCATCTCCACAACTTAGCTGAACACCTTTCACACATTACACAAAGACTTCCCATGGAATGCACATCCAAATCTTGAAATAGCAGTATTGATGTTGTTGGGTAAACATCTGTTGCAGGCAAAGCATGTAAAATGGAGCACAATCCACCACTTTGGAGATAAAAAACAACAATATTATGAACACATGACTCATTAACCATGGAATTTTCCACATTGTGGTGATTCCCAAAATCTAAACCAGCATGTTGTTCAACTAGCTCATTATTCCCATTTACAATTTCAACACGGCGAGACACACTCTCACAAACCACTCCATTAAGATTTCCCCCACTCTGCAACTTAGACATTGAAACATCATTAACGTGTGACTCGATAATCACATGATTAAGACCATTGCAACAAGCCACTGATGGCAAAGCATTCGTCAAATCCACACCAAACTGTCGCGCGGCTTGAATTCCCCTAATGGTTCTATACGTTGATGGCAAAACATTAGCTACATCTATACCAAACTGTGGTTGGCCTAGTTTATGATAACCACTTACAATCTCATGATGAAATGTCAGGTTTTCAATATCTCTATGAATGGGTCTACCACGATCTAAAATCCCTTTTCGAGCCTTGAGCTTAGCAACCTACCGTCGCTCATACCTTGTGGATGTAAGCATGTCCCTACGAACACGCAACACATAGTCTCTGCCAGTTGCTCGATGCAAACACCCCATATTGATCGGATGGCCACAAAACCTATTATCAACGAATAGACACATTTAATATTTAAATATTTAAATATTAAGATTAAATATCAAGACACAAAACCACTGCCACCGTATTTGAGTTAATGCCTACAACCCAGTCAATGTATATGTCTACAAAGACGCTGCACCCGCCCATGAGAGAGAGAGAGAGAGCCTGGTTTGCTGAGATAGAAGTAACCTTGGTAATAAACACATGCATAATTAATCCATTTCAATTAACTAACAAAAGAAAGTAAACATGCAACCACAAAAACGGTTATCAACACACTTTATCAAAGGCATGGTTTGATTTCAAAACTAAATGTATTGCGTACATTCGATGTATGCAATACATCAAATGTAAATGTACTAGCCATCATTGGACTATTAAATCTGCTCCATGTAAATCTCAAGAAAGAGACATTACGTTATACACACTCAATACATTTTACTCAAATACGCTTTGCTATATCAAAAGTGTTACACATCTTAGCACATTCCACGTAGGCTTTACAAAAAGGAAGCATATATTGTCATAAAAAGTGCTAGCCCACGCACTTTAAAATATGCAAGACAATTTGAACCTATAAGTTCCAGCCTGAGCAATTCTTTCTCCTTAGATGCGACTGTTCATCTGATGGCTCAATTGTTGCAACAAAGTATTAAACCTACTAACATTCATTTGAAACTCCAAGAACGGCAACTGACAACCCCTTTGGCAGATCACATGTTTGTGGTCATCTCCAAGCCCCCAAACCAAAGCCCACATATCATTCACCAATAGATTCATTAATCTACTTGTCTTAGAAATAATTGCTGAAAGTGCCCTTACGTCCCCACCCAGATCAATCTCAACACTTGCTGGAGAACACCCTGTGTGTGCTTTGTCTCACACACAATACCATACAGACCTTTAGCCTGTTCATATAACTCCATTGAGTACATGGTAAGTGCACAATCAGCATGCGCACATAAACTCGTTTGCATTTCCATCAACTCATTCATCTTGGCCTCAAGTTTTTTAAAGTCTGAAGCACTTGAAGTAGCCCTTATGTTTCTTCCAATCTTTGTAGCTCTTGTACATTTACCAACATGCATCTCTTGTCCCCTTTCCACCTCTTTCATTTTTCGCACATTCATTCTATTAGAGCCCATACGTTGGCTACAATGAAATATATAAACAATCATCTCCAAAAATATATATAGTAGCACTTTGATGCAATCACAATTAAAGAAACCATCTTCCATACCCATGCAAATGGCTCTAAGCTGGCAAGCGTCGAAGAGATGATGTCGTTGCCATTTTGTTTAATTCAATTGAATCCACTACATTTAATGGAGTCGAAAGTACTACGTCAGGAATATCTCCTATGGCTTTGCTTTGTTCCATGGCTACACCAAACTTTAAAGAGAACATAAGAGTCACACAACAAATAAATCTCAAAGCTATTCGCACACCAAACTTCAAGACATAAGCGATAGACACATTCGCAACCATAAACCCTAAATGCATGAAAGAATATATGTACGCTACACATGAGTGCTATCATGCACACATGGCACTCACCAAGTACCAGTCATGCATTGCCTAAAGGCCCTGCCAATGGATCTTCACTCACGTACATCTGCACAATCTTGAGAGAAAAGAACATGTCCTATACAGAAATATGTCCCCAGTCTCGGAATACTTATTGGTGCCAATCCCATAGGACATACAATAACTTACCAACTCACATTTGCAACCACAAACCCTAAATGCATGAAAGAATATATGTACACTACACATGAGTGCTATCATGCACACATGGCACTCACCAAGTACCAACCATGCATTGCCTAAAGGCCTTGCCAATGGATCTTCATTCACATACATCTGCACAATCTTGAGAGAAAAGAACATGTCCTATACATGAAGGTGTCCCTAGTCTTGAAATATTTATTGGTGCCAATCCCATAGGACTCACAATAACTTACCAACTCACAATAACAAAGAGAGAGAGGCATATGTACCCTAATTGCTGAAACCAAACTATACAAAGCGTGAGGCATATTGAGGGAGCCACACATAAGCCACCTAAATATGAGAGTGAGAGTGTGTGTGTGTGTGGGAGCTCATGCTCAACCGCCAAGACCCACGGACCGCTTATTGTTTCAAGCATTCCAAGTGAGCTCTAATGGCTATCTCTCACCTAGCTGACGCGCCGTTGATCCTACGAGTGTAGTGAGCTTACCTTGATGCTTGATCGAGTACCCTCCTCTCTCTTGCACTCTGGTAGCTCCACGATTCTTGATGCTAGCTCAAGCATCCTCAAGCCTCCTCCATCTCCAAGCTCCATCCTCCATAGCCGCGCGTGCAAGAGAAGAGAAGAGAAGAGAAGAAGAGAAGAGGAGACGGTGAAGAGCTTCACCCTCTTGATCCCTCACTCCCACACACACTCACTCCCTCACACTCTCACACTCCCTCTCTCTAGAGCACACACAAGCAAGAAGGAGAGAAGAAGAGAGAAAGAAGAAGACTCTTTTTGCCACACACCAAAGAATGAGCTTCTCATTCACTTTTCAACTTTATATACAAAGCCCTAAATCCTTTTTGGGCGGTCATCCCCTTTTCCCTTTTTTACATGGCCAACCGTAGTCTAGGCCCTTTTTCCCATTTCCCACCATTCTAATTTATCATATTCCCAACTAATGCGTACACTTTGCACAGGAGTGAGTCTAGCACTCTTTTACAAAGATTCGGGGTCGCTCCCACATTTTAATGGTGCGCCCTTTTACTCTTTTGTTGTCTTGGGGCGACACCGAGGCTTTTTGAGGGTCGTGCCAGAACATTTAAATTTTTCAGGGACTGGTTACCGGTCAAGGCACCTTTTTCTGCTTATATCCTGCACCTTTTTTGCTATTTACTTTTTTTTTTCCATTTTCTGCTCCTCTGTGCTGCAGGAAACACGGTAACATTACCCCCCCTCCTACCCAAGTGCCAGTCCCATGGCACTGCGGTGGGACGTAGTGGCTAGTTAGGTCGGCTGCTAGGTAGGTGGATGACACTGCTTTCAAGGTGGTTGGGTGAATGTCAGGTGATGGAGTTTAAGGACGATGACCATGAGAGATTCCGGCGTGCTTTAGGCTCCATGGAGATACTTGGCATCTTTCACACTGTTGTGGCACCCGTTATATAGCCGGTCATCCCTCGAGTATCAGAAACGCTTGAAGCAATAAGCAATCCCTTAGGAGGATGGTATTGGAGGGATTTATTCTGGAGAAGCTCCCCCGAACTCTGTTTGCATTGAAAATATGTGTCTTTGATTTGAAGATCTTTGTCTTTGAGTTGAAAGTCTTCATCTTTGAGTTGAAGGTCTTCAGGCTTGGGGAATCAATAAGCGATCCGTAGATCTTGAGGCATTGGGCATGCATCTTTGGAAGATGAGGTTCCAAGATCTATGCCAATGGCAGACCTATCGTGACTTGGTTCAATTTTGGTAGCCATCAGTAAGCAGATGGCTGGACATTGGCACATGGAAAAGTTTTGGTGATTAACGGATGCCGTGGGTGATCCTCTTCAGCGGAGTAGCCATTTCTTGAAACTTGAACATAACCTGCAAGAAAAGTTGTGCACTCCCTAAGGGGTGTGTCTGCCTCTCCGTGGAGTGCGTGGTGTCCGTGGCAGTGGAACTGGGAGATGGGTCTAACCTTGGGCAAGCCCTTGGTAATGTCCCACACTTGAAAACTCAGTTAGTGTGTTGTTGGAGGTGCGGTGCAGGTCTTAGGGTGACAAGTCTGAAAGTCCTGCCCTTGATGTGCCCTAAGCGTGAAGTGGGAAAGGGGCTAGGTAGAACCCTAGGTGCAGTGCCGGCGGTGTGCGTCGAGGCGAAGGGGGGGTTGCAAGCAGATCTTGCGAAGGTCTCACTGCTTATCTTTGCTTAATGGTAGATGCATCCCTTGGCTTTTCTATGCTTTGCTATCGTCTCTTCTTTCCAGTTCACCCTCCTTCTTTAAAATAATAATAATAATAATAAATATAAAGAGGCTTATACATGGATACATGTGATACAAGGGCATGACGGGAGTTTACTCCTCGTCATTCGAGTGGCGGGTAGGGGATGGCGGAGGGCGGGGGGCCTTGTTAAGGAATCTATGACTCAACAAGTAGCCCTTGAGGTTGAGGCGGGTTTTGAGAGTGGTGGTGGAAAGGAAGGGGTGGTTGCATTGGGTGAATTTGCTATCACTCATATCTTCGAGCAATGCAATACAGAAGGATAGCAAAAGAGAAGCGCGCATCATGAGGCGAGTCATGGTGCTACTATCTATGGCATTGGGGTCGAAGTAGAGGGGTGGGAGGTGGCGTTCTTGAGGTGCGGGCTCTTGTGGACTAGGATCCTAATTAGTCTAAGATAATTACAAGTGGTTATGAAGGCGGGGTCAGGACAGGAGGTGAACTCGCTAAGAAATCTATCTAAAGAGCTGTACAAATCAGGGAGGGTAAAGAGAAGGGCGTCCCTATGGGAGGTGCTATTGGCATTATAGATAATGAAAAATTCGAACCTGCCATGGATGGATGGATTAAAGTCGACCCCTACCCTTCGAGGATACGGCATGAAAGTGGGGTCGTTTCTCTCAGAAGGGAGGGTGTTACAAAATGCCATCCACGCGTCAAGGTTGACGTCAAAAATGTGTCTTCTCCAGGTGGGTTAGCAATTATAGCCTTCCACCGATCTAGGCACCTGGAGGACTTTATTCTGCCAAAATTCGCGGTCCTCGACCCCCCAAGTAGTTGGGTTGGCCTCTCGCTCCACTAGCCACTTGGCCTTGAGCCTTGCACCCATAACGATGTCGTCATTTACAAGTTGAATGGGCATTACTTTGTTTAAGGTAGAGGGAAACTTAAAGCTCAAGTCGAAGGGATCGCGGTTACATTCCTGCTATTCCCAGATAATCAACTCGGCATGGAATTCAACAAGGGGATCTTGAGGGTGCGGTAGGAGAGGGGCAGGCTATCTTGGAACAGGTCTAACATTCAGCTTTTTCCTTGCCTTCTCTACCATTTCTTTCCTGCGGTTAGCCTGGGCTGCTTTCCTCTCAGCAGATGTGTCAGGGGGTTGCACTTCCTCTTGTTGTGGCTGAGGGGGTGGTGGGACGTACTCCTTCTCCTGAGGTCCCAGATCAAACTCCGGTTCACTCCCTTCTGCTTGCATGTCTTCTTGTGCCTTCACCTCTGTGAAATCGAGTTTGTCTATTTCCTGTGCCGTCAGGCCTATCTGTGCAAGATATCTTCTTTGCTCCTCCAGGCTCTACGACGGGCCTCCTAGCTGCAGTGGCACGTGCAGGCCTGCAGTTAGAGCTCTGCGTGAAATGGTTAGCTTCTTCTGCACAGTTGATCATTGGCTTTGTTTCCTTTTGGTTTGGTGGAGTGGAGCAGTGTATTGAGGAAGGTGTGCTATTGGGCTATAATGGAGACCTGGGCTGCCTTTGCCTGATTCTTAGCCAGCACCCTATCTCCTTCGGCTTTGGCCAGCTAGCGTGCCAAGCCCCGTATTCTCCCCTCATTGTGATCAGCCCATTCTTTTGCTCTTTTTTCCATATCTTCCAGGCTCTCCCCCTGATGGAGGGTCATAGCCATGAGTTGTTGCTGCTGGGCCTCGAGCTCACAGTGCAGGCGAGACTGCTCGTGGCGTTCATCGGCAATTTGTGCATTGAGATGATCCAGCTTCACCTGCATCCTTCGCACCTGCTCTTCTCTTAATTGGTCCAACTCTGCAGCCTCATGTCTGATCTTGTCAAGCTGGTTTTGTGCTTCCAGGTTGACTGCAGAGAGTTGATTGTTCTTGTGCCGCAGGTAGCATTGGTCTTCCTTTCCCCATTGAGATGCTCATCAAGATTTTTCTCCTTCCTTCCCAAGCAGCGTTTCATTCCTTCAGGGCCTTTAATTCCTCTGTATCCTTATTGTTGGCTTCCTTCCTGAGCGCAGTGATCTCCCTTTGGTATTCTGTTATCTGCTTTGTTCTCTCCAGCTGGAGAGCAGCTCGTGATTCTCGTTCTGTTGCCAGCTCCTCCACAGCTGTTCTCCTTTCTTCCCTGGCTCTTTCTAACTGCGAGAGTAGCTCCTTAACATATTCGTCGTACTGGCATGTTGGAGGTGGGGGGTGGGGCATGGTGGTGGTGGTGACAGTGTCTTCTATTTTCTGCCTCTTCAGCTCTGGCCTTGGCTCCAGATTAGCCGTGGCTGCCCTTTTGACTCCTGATGCTGGGGTGGCCATGGCCGCTTCTCTTGCTAGCTCCCGTTCCACCAGGAATTGTAGCCAAGTGACCATGTTGCTCTCATCGACTTTTGGGGTGGAACCTTGGGTGGCGGTGGCAATGGGTGTTGTCATGATAGGAGTGGCTGGCATGGAAGGTATGAAGAGAGGGGGAGTTGGCATCATCGGTTCTTTTCCTTTTCCTTCTGCTGGGGGTAGGGATGTGATTTCTAGCACACTGGTACTAGAACCAGGTGCCTCTGTTCGGTGCGAGCTCTCTGCGCCTTCCTCGTCTCTTTTGTGCTGCTCCTCGATGGAGCGACGGGTGGCCAGCGCTATTTCTTCCTCTTCCTTCCTTCTCAGCTCCTCTTCAGTCTTCTTTTTTCTCTCCTCCTCATCCTTGATTGACTCCCTTCGAGCCCTCTCCAGATCTTCCTTTTCTTTCTTCTTTCGCTCCTCTTCCCTTTTTCCATGCAGGGCTTTGGTTCGTTGTTCTGCGTGCCTCTGTGGGGTGCCCTGGGACTCTCCCTCTTCGTCTGTGTCAGTCTCCATTTCATCTGACGACCTTCGCTACTCTTCTGTGTGAGGTGGGGATTACGACGGTGACTTGTCACTTCCTTCGTCACCTCCCTTCTTGTATTCTCCTTCTTGTCCTTGCCCTAGTGCTTCTTGGATTATGGCCGTAAGGACACCTCCAAACCCTATGGTTGCAGCTTTGGAGAATGATGCCTTGCGGGTTGATCGGGACGATGGGGACTCCCCTCCAACAGCTCTTCCTCCTGTTGCCAAGGCCTTAGCCGAAGCCTCTATGGTTTTCCTCACAAATCCATTAAGATTTACCTCGTCCAGCGATTGTGCCGCAATGCTGTCGAGCAGAGGTACGTTGATTCGGCTCATTATGCTGTTGCATCTCTGGCTTGAGAACAAGGCATGCACCATTTTTGCCTGCATCTGGATTTTTGGGCTTGGGATGTCCGCCAGGCTAATCCCATCATTGGTATGGACCTTCACCTTGTCCATTCCCAACATGGCATAGATGTCTCTTTTTGGCTTTCTTTCCACCTTATTCGGCAACCCTAGTGCCCTTTCCACCAACTCGGGGGTTAGCTCGATCTGCACCTATCTGGTGGCTTCATTGTCGCGCACCATGATGGTTCAAAAGTCTCCCACGAGCAAGGCATATTGCGCACCTCCGTTGCAAAGGTTTCTTCTAATAGACCCAAGTCCAAACGGTCATAGCTGAGGGCGAACGATACAAAGGTGGCTTCGAGTCATTTAATGCAGTCCACCACATCATCGCAGTGTCCTCGGCAAGGTCAGCGGCTAATGCTAGAAATGATTTTCGTTCATAGGAGGGCATAAGGCCGATGGGCGGTCAAGGTTTGCTAGAACTAGAGGCCTTGACAATACATAGTTGCGGTTGGGAGTTTCCTTGAGCCTGCACAGTTGGGCTGTTTGGAAGATGGGCGGGTTAGGGTCAGTCACAGCAGTTGGGCTGCTGCAGTCAGCTTTGCTGCGGAGGGTCGGATTGACTTGATTAGCTGATGCCACCTGTGATGGTGGCTGTTGCTTGGGCCGATAGGTTTGTGCGACTCTCTTGGGCCGAAGCGTAGAGGAGTCGGATGGCTGGGGCTCTAGAGAGCACTACAGCCTATGGTTTTGAGGTGTTGGGGGAGGTGGGCTGATCAAGCTTTAGGGTGGCGTTTGACTAGTGCCTTTGGCCGTGGGGGCCTTAGGGATCCACAGTGAGGCATTTCCCTCATAGTAGCCTTGCGCATGCAAGAGGGCTTTAGGGACCCATCTTTGCTTAATCACGCGGCTCTTCCTGTGATTGCATCTTGGCCTCCTAGGTTTAGAGTTCTGGGTCTTATGCGGATAGGCACGTCGACTCCTAGGCAGTTGTTGCGGCTGTTTAGGCACCCATTGAAAGCGAGGCTGTTGGGTCTTTGCTTTGATCACTGCGGGCTACGGTTTATGGAAGTCGGGGAGTGGCAGCCGCGCACTACCCCCCTCCTTAGTCTTGCCTACGGATGTTTCTATCGGTGGCCTTGCGGATGGTGATGGTGTCGCGCAGCCCTTCCTGAAAGCTGTGATAATGCGCACATTGCCGATTGCTAGGTGGATGAGCTGAACTCATAATCAACATTGCAGTGAGTCTGCTTTTTGAAGGTTCACCCGAGCAGTGACTCCATGCCTGCGTCTGTAGCACTGGGCAACACGTAAAAAAGCATTGGAACAGTCTTAGACTCGATAGAAACAGTGACTCTGCACTTGCCGAGAAGTGCGTAAGATTGAGCCCCATATGGGCTTAATTTGGCAGTTGTGGGTTGAAGTAGTGGTTTGCTAAGTTGGATCCAATGCTTGTGGGTTAAGACATTGAAGTCTGCTCCCTCATCGATCAAGGCACTGAAAGCGCATGTTTGCTTGGTAGTGACCATGACACGGAGGTAAGCGGGTTCCACAGCTTCCTCATCATCTTCATTGATTTCAGTGATTGTGGCTGCTCGTATTTTGACCGACGGTTCTAACATTGGTGGCTCATGCAAAGGATGAGTGGGAGGGAAGTACTTCTTGACACAGCTACCATTGAAGAAGCCTATTTCTTCACCGTCTAGGGTCTCAAGCTCGACATTGCTGGTTCGGCTGATTGCCCGAACCTTGAAGGGTCTGAGACCTCTGAATTTCATCTTTTGCTTATGTCATTTAACTGAGTAGAGGAGCACTAAGTCACACTGTTCAAACTCGTGTTGCTTGACATGCTTGTCAAACCAGCTCTTGCATCGGGCTTTCTCGCAGATAAGCGCGTGGGTGGCTAGAAGACGAGTCTCTGATAGGCATTCCAGCTCGACCAGGCGTTGCGTCCATGCTTCCTTCCCTTCCCATCGTTCTTGAAGTGCCACTCTTAGGCTAGGAACGAAGAATTCTAATGGTAGAATTGCCTCAATCCCATAGGTCAGCCTAAAGGGGGTTTGGCCGATAGCCGTTTTATAAGCTATGCGATAGGTCCACAAGGCTGCCATCAACTTGTTGTCCCAGTCACTTCGTGAGGTTGAGACTATTTTAGTCAGGACATTGATAAGAATCTTGTTAGTTGATTCTGCTTGGCCATTAGCCTGAGGGTAGTATGGTGAGGATTTGCGATGGATGATGAGAAAGGTGGATAGGAGATGTGCTATCACTTCATTGATGAAGTGTGTGCCTTGGTCGCTAACCAGTTCGATGGGGCAACCAAAGCGTGAGATCACTTGCTCCCATAAGAACTTGGCAATCATCCTAGTGTCGTTTTTTTGTGTGGCTCTTGCCTCTGGCCATTTCGTGAGGTAATCTGTGGCCACCACGATGTACTTGGCTTGTGAGTACTGCGCCGCAGCGCTGATGGGTCCTATGAAGTCAATTCCCCATTTTTCAAAGAGTTGGCGAGCAATAATTGGGGTTAACTCCATTTGATCTTTACGAATTAGGACTTTTATCTATTGGCACTCGTCACGATGCTTGATGAATCGCTTGGCGTCGCGGAAAAGTGTGGGCCACCATAGTTGAGACTGCAGCACCTTCCGTGCTGTCGTGTCTCCACTAAAGTGTGCTCCCGCAATGCCGTTGTGCGCCTCCGAGAGCACATCGTGCATCTCATGCTCGCACACGCACCTACGCAGCAATCCGTCTTGCGCCAGCCTATAGAGTTGGCCTGCAATCAGATGGTAGGGCTGGATCTTCAAGATCAAGTGCCTAAGTCGTGCCTTTTCTATTGGTTGCTCAAGTAGTCCGTGCTCGAGCACTTGGACTATGTCGTCTGCCTAGTATGGCGTTAGATCAGCCTTAAATAGATCTCTCTCGCTGGACAGGTGGAATAAGTGGGTGTCAGGTAACTCATCAATGATGCCTTGTCCAGCGGCTTCTCCTGTGGGTATGCGGGACATGTGATCAGCCATGTAATGATGTTTTCCCTTTCGTACCACCACGGAGAAATCGAACTTTAGGAGCACGAGGAGCCATTGAGCTATGCGCCCTGTAGCACAAGGTTTGTTCATTAAATAGAGCAGGGCTTGATGGTCCACGAAAAAGATGAAGGGTGTGGCCAATAGATAATGCCAGAATTTCTTCATAGTGAACACCATGGTTAATCCCTCCCTTTCTGTTGTCGAGTAATTCATCTCCGTCTCATTGAGTTGTCTGCTAGCAAAGCTCACTGGGTAATCTAAGTTATGCTCACCAGGTTGGCACAACACTTCCCCCATGGCAAACTTATAAGCATCGATGTGCACGTGGAAGGTAATGGTCCAATCTGGGGCTCGCAAAATTGGTGCTGTTGTTAGAGCCTTTTTCAATTCTTCATATGCTCGTTGGCATGCCTCAGTCCACTCAAAGACAATCATCAGCTTGTACAATGGTCTGCTGGCGATCAGCGCGTAGTTCAGCACAAACCGCCAATAGTATCCTGTATGGCCTAAGAAGCATTGAACTCCCTTGTAATTAATTGGGGGTGGAAGGTCAACAATAACCCTGACCTTCGAGAAGTCAATGGCAATGCCGTTCTTCGACACCACGTGTCCTAAGATGCATCCGTGCTTCACCTAAAACTGACACTTCAAGGGGTTCAAGGAGAGACGATATAAGTGGCACCGTTCGAAGACTGTGCGGAGTTTGTCTAAGTGTTCGATCCAGGTCGAATGGACACACAGGTCTTCGACAAATACCTCTAACTCCTTGCGAAGCATGTCCTTAAAGATGGTGCACATGAGGCATTGGAAAGTGGCAGGGGCATTGGTCAACCCGAAGGGCATGACTATGTATGCAAAGACTCCCCACTCAGTGGCAAAGGCGGTCTGTCTGCAGGATGGACTTGCACCTGGTTGTACCCTGAGAAGCCATCCAGAAAACTATAGGCTTCCTTGCTTGCCACCCTTTCCAGCATGTGCTCGGTGTACGGCAATGGATAGTTGTCTCTCTTCGTAGCAACGTTCACTTTCTTGTAATTGACGCACACTCGGATTTTTCCGTTCTTCTTCATCACAATGACTATGGATGATACCCAGTCTGTGTGCTCAATTTTGTAAATGAATCCAGCTCTCATCAGCTTGTCAATTTCTTCTTTGACAACACGAGCATCTTTTGGATTCATAGGGTATGGTCGCTACTTGACCGGCGTTGCGTCCGTCGTCATGGGTATGTTGTGAGTCACAACACTCGGATCTACCCCCCGTAGCTCTTCTAAGGACCATGCAAACACGTCTATGTACTCCCTCAAGAGAGCGACAAGACTCATTTCTTCTTTACCAGTCAAGTCATCGGCAATGAACACTGGTCGGGGTGTTTCCCCTTCTTGGGCTAGGTCTACCTCCTTGACCTTGGGTAGTCCTTTAATTGGTTCGCTCATCTGCCCTTGAGGTTTGGCACCTAATAGAACTACTACCCTATCCCCCTTTTTGAATTTCGTGAAGCGCTTAGGGAGGTCCTGTGACTTCCGCTGTTCTTCTGATCGTGTATCCCTGGGGTGCTTTGCCTTATCGTGCCTTAACCGTCTGCGCCTCAGGTGGACGGGTAAGTCCCCCTTGGTGCGTCTGGTCATGGGCGGCCTAGGAATCTCTAGGTCACTATCCGAAGTAACTTCCGATTCAGAGTCAAACCCTCCATCTTTGCTAAAAGAGGTGGTCTCCCCTGGTGGCCACAGTTCAGATGGCGATTCGGTCCTAAGTATTGATGTCGTTCCTGGCTGGGCTAGGCCTGCTTGCTCAAGGTCTATGGCTCCTATGCATTCCAACAAAGCACGATCACATTCCATGTGCATGACTCCTCGCTTTATTCTAAGGACTTGCCTTTTCTGTGGCTTGGCATCTGCTCATATTTGCTCAATTTCTCGTCCTTCAGTGTCATATTCTAGGGTATCTACTTCACCCTCGCTCTCATCACCAAAGGATTGGCAGTCTTCGTATTCGTCATTGGAATCTTTGTCATTCAACTGCTCGTCATCTCCTAGGGCTTGGTATGCCTCATGTCATTGGTCAAGAACCAGGGCCTGGTTATACATGAGGTTTAACTCGTGCACCCTGGTCCATTGCCACTTGGAATCCTCTAAGAGATCTTGGAGTGGTTTGAAGTTTGTAGCTGGGTTGCCAGCTAGCTGGTCCATTAGGTATTCCAGTACCCCCTGGAGTTCCCTTTTGTTGGATGGTACTTGGAAGGTGACAGGCTTAGGCTTTCCATGGAGGCTTGCTGCCATCATGCAGACTAGTATAGAGAGTGCTTCGTTGGTCTTGCCGATCGTTTTGATGGCCTGCTCATACGCCTCATGGTCTGAGAATGGCAGGTCGATTGTAGCGAGAACGTGCATCCAATCCCGCTCATCCTCTGGGCATGGGATATACTTGGTCAAGGACCCAAGGGCTTCTTGACCTGAGTGTTCCCCTTGAGCATAGCAGAGATGGCGTCTAGGTCGACTGGTGAGGTCTTCCAAGTGTCCATCTCTATTCTTACGGCGTCCGTTTTATTGCCAAGGAAGATCAAGCCGTTACCCCAATCTTCGATGACTCTAGCGTTGCGCATCCAGGGTCGGCCTAATAGGACATCGTAGTCCACTCCCTTCATGACTATAAAGTCGATAGAGAACTGGACACCTGCGATCTTCACTGGCCAATTTTTCAGTACCCCGAATGGCTTCACTCTGATACCGTTTGCTAGCGTGACATTAAACCTAGCAGCTTCGACAAGCGGGTTTCCCCAAGTCTAAAGCATTGCATGGCTAAGCACACTAACCCCAGCTCCCATGTCTACGAATCCCTTCCTTGTTGTGTCACCCAGGGCTAGGACTGACAGGACCACGTGCATCTCAAAGCCTTCCCAAAAGGCGTTGACGTGCAAGGATTTAGGCACGGAGTGTAGCGTCAAACTTGGCAATTGCGTTTCTGCATCTTGGTCTCGAGGGTCTGCCGTGACCTGCTCTTGTGATCCTTCGACCCACTGCTTAAGGTCTTGCCATAGGGTAGGGTGCTGCTTAAGCAGATCTCCCAGGCTAAGTGTTATAGGGGTGGTCACTAGCATGGTCAGGAGATCGTTAGATACTCGTCCTTCCTTTAGCCTAGATTGTCCGTGCCAATGGCCATGGCTGATATGTGGCTCTGTCGCATCTAGGCTTGGTCTTAGCGGCACTGCTTGTGGCACAGTTGCTTCTGCTGACTTAGGTTGAAGCGGTGATATTGGTGTGCTTATGCTGGAGAGATCATCGATCTCGTCCTCTACGATGGGCTCAGCATCTTTGAGATGCTGTTGAGCCTCCCTCACCCATTCCTTCACCTTTTATATGGCCTCTAATTGTCGCTTCGGATGCGGGTATTCCCCTACCTTAGCGCTTCCTTTTTCAGCTGTCTTAGGGGATGAAGCCTCTGCCTCCGCATCTGAGACCTTCTTTCCCGTAGGTAGAGTCGTAGCACTCTCGGTCTTTAGTGCGACCTTAGCTTTCGATCTCTTCTTTTTCCGCCTGCGGCTTTTCTTTCCTATCGAGGTCGCGTCAAGATTGCTAGGTCCTGGTAGAGAGATGCCGGCCTGCTTTGTTTGGGCTCGGGTCATAACCCGCAAGGGAATAGGTGTGGCCTCCCCATCGGGGTTTTCGACACCAAACAACCCCAATGGGACAGATGGCAAGTTGGCTGAGCTAGAGGACGGCTTCCGCTTTGGGCAGTCTATGAAAAGATGGGTGATTCTGCACTCTGCGCCCCTTTGGTTAGTCTTGTCCCTGTTTTGCTGCTCTCTTTCAGGGCAGCGTGATGAGACATGACCGGGGTGTCCGCAAGTCCAACAAGTGACTGGATCCTGCGATTGCCCTCCTAGGCCTCTACCTCGTCCTCATCCTAACGCCATCACCGGCACGGGTCGATAATCCATGAGGACTGTGTTTCCCTCCTCGTCGTGCGAGGCGTAAGGGTATATGTAGGTCTCTTCATCATTCGGCTCCTCCACGTAGTGTACTGGAGCGTCGCTCGGTGGGTGGGTCACGTAAGGACCAGGCGATCTAGGAATTCCTGTAGGATTTATGTCCATTCTAGGGACGACTGGTTTCATATCATTAGGCGCGGGAAGAGCAAATGGGGCTCCCCTTCCAAAGAATGGCTACGGCTAGTTAGCTAGATAAGGCTGGCCATAGGTTTACGAGTATGGAAGTCTTTTTGGTAGTCTGCAATGCACGACATCATGGCCGAGCGAACCTACCGCAGTTAGCACAAGGTCTTGACCTAGGGTCTTGACACTCGGCCGGCAAGTGGTTTTCGCCACAGTATACGCATCGGACGTGCGGGCACGTTGGTTGTCTCAACATGTCTTATAGCTTGGCTAATTTCATCTTGACCTCAGCCAAGCCTTGGTCTGTCTCGGTGGCCTTCCCCTGATCTTGGGATGATGGGATTGACCGCTCACTAGAGGCTGACGTTCTCTCTGAGCTTCACGGGTTGGTCTCTTCTAAATTTGAGCTCCTAGAGCTCCGCTCTTTCAGCTGGTCATCGACTCTGATGGCTTCCTCAAAAACTCTAGCCACCACGTCCCGCTGCAAGCTTGAGTTGCCTGCCAATGCCTTATATAACTCCTTGTCTCGAATTCCGCTGATGAATACAGTTGAAACTGCTCTGTCAATCGATCACTCGCCTAGAGGGATTCTCTTAAAGAGACTTCTCACATGGGTCGTGTAGTCACGGATGTCCTCCTTCTCTTTCTGCTTGACGTTCATCAAGCGCACCAGTAGGTTATCGGAGTATCCCAGCTCGGCGAATCTCTTGACGAAGAGATCCTTGAGATTATTGAAGTTGGCTCACTCTACGGCATCCAGGCTTGTATACCACGTCCTACCCTTGTCGCCTAGGCAAAGCCTGAATGCTTGCGAACGTTGAGTCTGGTCGTTGAGGCCGTTGGCTTCGTAGACTTGCTCAAACTGCTCAACAAAGCTGTATGGATCGTCATGCGGTCGGTACTTATCGAGTTGCTTGGCAACAATCGGTACTTTGGCCTGGCTCTTTGAGCCTTGGTTTGCCCCTAATCCTCCAAGCAAAGACGTCGCTAGTGCGGTGGCACTCTGCTCTACTGCGGTGTTATCGAGCAGTTGTTTCATGAGGAGCTCGCTCAATGTCAAGTCTCCCTCTAGTGCTCTCTCATGGTCCGTTCGGTTTCGGCCAGCCAAGTTCAGTACTCGCTGCACCTCATGCAGCTCCATGCTTTGCCTTTAGTTCCTAGCTTGCTGATCCCTATTATACTCAACTATTCCCTACAGTGCCTTGCAGGCTAGCCTTCTCTCCTCCTCTAGGTCTGCAATGATTGCGTTTGCTGTCTTGCCGCGGTGCTCGTACCGGGCGTGCGTATTGTAGCTGCTCACCAGTTGCTGAATAGCATCTGGGAATATGTTCAAATCAAGTTCCTCACTAGACCAATGGTCGAAGCTCTCTTCAGTCATGGTTGAGTTCTTGCGCTCCACTACACTGTCGACCAGGGTGAATAGACTTGACAGATCCTCGTCGTTGGCGCTCCTTGCTTGGTCCTACCCTACGCTTCAATTGTTTGTCTATGTCTTGGGTCCTCTCCTATTGGTGGGTTCCTTGAGTGGTTTATCTGAGTGAGTTCCTTTGGTTATTGAATACAAACCTCAATTTATGGTCACTCGGTGAGTGTGTCGTTTCTTGTGCACTTGTGCCTAATCAGGCTTTCAGCTTTCTTAAGTGTACTTCAAGTGCAGAAATTCAATGTGAGCGCTGCAAGCGATTCCTCGGCGTCTTACACACTCTCGCTTGTTTCGGGCCTGATAGGCTTCGTTGCTCAAGTCCTGGCCGTTCTAGCGGGTACTAGGGTCTGCGCTACTTCTTGCCGTTCACTAGGGGGGTCGATCACATGTCCTCCGATTGGATTTCCGTTCTCAATGCGTTAGGTCGTTGGGGAGTGCTCCAGCACTGTCCCCCTATCCCTTGGTCTTGACACCTACGTCTGGAACTGCCTACAAGGCGTTCGCCATGTTGTCCTGGAGTGGGTTGCGCTTCTAGTCGCTCGTGGGGGTCAATTTTTTATGTTTTCTCTCTTTTTTTCTTTCCCTAAGGTGTGTCCGACTCTGGGAATCGGACGTCCAATTTACCAGTGGTCTGATTTACCCGTGGTCCGATTCTAGGAATGGGACCAAGTGGGTCCAAGTTTGAGCCATCCGAGTCTCAGAATCAGATGGGGGTTAGGTGTCCGATTTTCGAAAATCAGACAAGTGGTCTGATCGGACCACTTGTGGTCCGATTGCTGACATGTCCTAATTCGTGAGTCCGATTTCCTCGATCGGACAATCGCATAAGTAGTCCGATCGGACGGGGTTGGTCCAGTATCCGAGTGTCCGAATCCGAGTGTCTGAGTGTCCAAGTCGAATGGATTAGTCTGAGCCGAGCGTCCGATTCTCAAAATTGGACGTCCAATTCTGAGAATCAAACATTGAATCGGGTGTCCGATTCCATCGGCTTGAACACACTTTCGAGCACAAATTCGTCCAAAATCTCAAGACATCGATGATTATAGACTACAAAATTCACCAGGAATGATGTTGGAGTGATGAGGGAGAGATGTATATACCTGGGGATTGCCGATAGCAATGTCACTCCTTACCATGATCGATCGAACGGGTCGCCCAAGCTCTCTCTCTCTCTCTCTCTCTCTCTCTCTCTCTCTCTCTCTCTCTCTCTCTCTCTCTCTCTCTCTCTCTCTCTCTCTCTCTCTCTCTCTCTCTCTCTCTCTCCCTCACTCTCAGCTGGTTGCAAATGAGGATTCCCTTGCCCTTCAAGAACTTATAACCTTGCTGGACATTCCCCAGATGTTACCGATCACTCTCCTTGCGATTTCTACACATTCAAATGCACATTTCCTCCATTTTCCCCCTATTTTCCCTGATTTTCTCCCTGTTTTACAGCAGCAAACCCTATGCCTCTCGGGTGTGATTTCCTACTATTAACCTACTCTAAACACAACACAAATCGAAAGCAAAAAACTGAACTAATTTCTCCATGTTTTCCAATCATCAAACAACCAGAATATCCCAAAATACTTACATGTTTTGAAGATCAAAAACACCCAAACTTTCTACCTATCTCAAGCTCCGCTTCAGGGATGAATACCCTACTTCGATGCTCGATATGAAGCGCGCAAGTGCTCAATCTTGAATCCGTTGGTCGCGGCAATGGAACCAAAATGTGGGAGCTCACGCTCAACTGCCAAGACCCACGGACCGCTTATTGTTTCAAGTGTTCCAAGCGAGCTCTAATGGCTATCTCTCACCTAGCCGACGCGCCGTCGATCCTACGAGTTTAGTGAGCTTACCATGATGTTTGATCGAGTACCCTCCTCTCTCTTGCACTCTAGTAGCTCCACGATTCTTGATGCTAGCTCAAGCATCCTCAAGCCTCCTCCATCTCCAAGCTCCATCCTCCATAGCCACGCGTGCAAGAGAAGAGAAGAGAAGAGAAGAAGAGAAGAGGAGATGGTGAAGAGCTTCACCCTCTTGATCCCTCACTCCCACACACACTCACTCCCTCACACTCTCACACTCCCTCTCTCTAGAGCACACACAAGCAAGAAGGAGAGAAGAAGAGAGAAAGAAGAAGACTCTTTTTGCCACACACCAAAGAATGAGCTTCTCATTCACTTTTCAATTTTATATACAAAGCCCTAAATCTTTTTTGGGCGGTCATTCCCTTTTCCCTTTTTTACATGGCCGGCCGTAGCCTAGGCCATTTTTCCCATTTCCCACCATTCTAATTTATCCTACTCCCAACTAATGCGTACACTTTGCACAGGAGTGAGCCTGGCACTCTTTTACAAAGATTCAGGGGCGCTCCCACATTTTAATGGTGCGCCCTTTTACTCTTTCATTGTCTTGGGGCGACACCGAGGCTTTCTAAGGGTCGTACCCGAACATTTAAATTTTTCAGGGACTGGTTACCGGTCAAGGCGCCTTTTTCTGCTTTTATCATGCGCCTTTTTTGCTATTTCATTTTTTTTTTCCATTTTTTGCTCCTCTGTGCTGCAGGAAACACGATAACACAGAGAGAGAGAGAGAGAGAGAGAGAGAGAGAGAGAGAGAGAGAGAGAGAGAGAGAGAGAGAGAGAGAGAGAGAGAGAGAGAGAGAGAGAGACATATGCACCCTAATTGCAAAACCAAACTATACAAAATGTCCCAACATATCAAAGCTTCAATCATTCTATGTATCTAATCCAATCTAAGTTACAAAAGTACATTAGCAAATTTGTTTAGTAATCGAGAGAAAAACATAGAGAAACAGAGAGAAAGAGGGACTATTAAAATGGTTTAAAAGTAGTTTTATAATTTGCAAGACATGGACGATGTGTTTCAAAATGGAGACTTTCATCAAACAATTCATTTAAGAAGTCTTGCAGGGATTACATATACCAAGCAAACCACGGCAAAGAAGCATTGGTTAACATTGCCAAAAACCTATTGTGACCCACTCTTCAAAGAAGCAATGTTCTCTAGCGCATATCAATTGCAATGATCTCCAGTGCCAAAAGATGAGCCTGCACGGTGATTCATCTGCATTAACATTGCTAAGAATTTATTAAGATAAACTTTCAAAGAAGTAAGTTGCACATCAAGAGCAATGTTCTTCGGTGCAACCAAGCTCTTGTTCTTGTGAGCAATCAACTCACATACTCCATCCTCTATACGACCTACACTATTAAGAAGATCTTTCAACTTCTCTTCTTGATCGTTCGAAGATCCAACACGTGGCCACCAATTTCTAGATATGTCCATAGATGTCACCTATATAACCCCTGATCTCTTCTAACTCGCCATGTATTGTTACTCCATCAGCAAGGTGCCCTTCATATTTCTCTTCCAACATTCTCTCAATCCTTTGTAGATGGTCACCAATGTTCTCAAAAATAGAAATCGAAGCTTTTTGATGCCAAAATAGTGTCTTCGCTTGCTTTTCAATCCCATCCAGGCGACGAATAAACCTCAAGGAACCAATGGAACTATCATGCCCTGCAACATGCTTAAGTGCACGACGAACTACCTTCTTCCTTGTGACCTCCTTTATTTTGCGTACATTCATTTGCACATTCGGAGTGCACTGTATAATATCTTCTACAGATATATTCATATTTGCTACAAAAGCCTCCATACTGGGAAAAAAGCACGCGTTAGCCTTGAGGGATATATAAAATATTCTCAAAATTTAGAAACAGCAAAAACTCCCATGTGTAATACCGCCAAAGTTCAACTAACCCTCTCTCTCTGCTTCTCCCTCTCCCTCTCTCTACACCTAACCAACCAACCAATGCACTAACTAACCAATGTAACCAACACAACCAACCTACTCTCTCTCTCTCTCTCTCTCTCTCCACCAAACTAAATAACCAACTATTAATAGACAATAATAAAGTAAATAACTAAACTAACCAACTAACCCTAAACTAAAGTAACCTACCAACTAAACTAACTAAACCAAGAAAGAGAGACATTGAGAGAGAATAGGGGGATGAAGAGAAAAATGACAAAGAAGAAGAAGAAGGAGAGACAGAGGAGGGAGAAGAGGAAGAAGGAGAGGAGAGAGATAAAAAAATGAAGAACAAAAAGAAGCGAGAAGAAGTAACCTATTAACTAACCAACCAACTAAGGAAGAGACATAGAGAGAGAGAGAGTAGGGGGATGAAGAAGAAGACAAAGGAGAGGTGAGAGAAGAGGGAGAAGGAGATGGGAGAGAGACAGAGACAGAGACAAAGAGAAGAAGAAGAAGAGAGAAAGAGACAGAGAGAGAAGGAGGAGGGAGAGAGAGAGGGAGAAGAACAAAAAGAAGGAAGAAAAGAGAGAGAAGATGAAGATTTCTCTCATCTCCTTTCCCTCTTCTCTCTCTGTGTGTCTCTTTCTTAGTTAGTTAGTTAGTTAGTAGGTTGGTTAGTTTAGTTAGAGAGAGAGAGAGAGAGTGTGTGTGTGTGTGTGTGTGTGTGAGAGAGAGAGAGAGAGAGAAGAAAAAGAAGAAGAAGACAAAAACTTACAATAACTTACTAACTCACAATAAAGAAGAAAGAGAGAGTCAGAGAGAGAGAGAGAGCAAGGGAAGAGAGAGAGAGAAGAAAAAGAAGAAAAAGAAGAGAGGGCGAGGAGAGAGAGATCTACACACACACACACACTCTCTCTCTCTCTACCCAACTAACCAACTAGTGTAACTAGCAACTAACCTACTCTCTCTCTCTCTTTAACTAACCAACCTACTAACTAACTAACCAACCTACTAATGTACATGTGTGAGAGAGAGAAGGATGAGAGAGACAGTGGGGGGAGAGAGGGAGAAGAAGAAAAAGAGGAGAGAGAGAAGAAGAAGAAGAAGACAAAAACTTACAAAACCTACTAACCTAACCATCCAACTAACCAACCTACTGAGTAACCAACTAAGAAAGAGAGAGTCAAAGAGAGAGAGAGAGAGAGCAAGGGAAGAGAGAGAAAAATCCAACAAAATTTTGGAATAACTAAATAAACTAACTGAACTAAACTAACTTATCATTCTCTAACCCTAAACTTTAAAGTAAACTAAACTAAAACAAAAGATTAAACTAACCCTAAACTTTATCTACTAACCAACTAAACTAAACTAACTACTAACTTACTAACTTACTAATCTAATCAACTAATCACAAACAATTAAAACCTACTAACTTACTAAACCAAAACAACAAAATTAAACCAACCGTAAACTAAACTAACTAATCTAGTGTAACTAACATAAAAAACTTGCTAATCTAAATAAATAAACACGAAAAACACACATACACACACACACACCCTACGAATGGGAAAATACCCTTTCTCTTTCTCTTTCTCTCTCACTTACACACACACACACACACACACTCTCTCTCTCTCTCTCTCTCTCTCTCTCACTTATACACACACACACACTATCTCTCTAACTTCTCTCTTTGTATTTTGCCAGATGAGAGAGAGAGAGGTGTTGCCATCTCTGTCGGCCAGCACCTCCATGAATGGAGTAGGTCCCTGCCGGCCCAGACTAGCAACAACACAGAACTCTAGGCATCACCATCTCCATTGGCCATCGCCTCGTTGTCCGACCAGCAATAGCAGCACGGGCCTCACGGGGGGACAGACCAACGGTAGTAGCAGTTGCCACCTGCGGCCTCCTCCAAGTTTGCCACCTCTTGGATTCTCCACCAAGAGCATGCCCCCTCGCCTCCTTCCATTAACCCACAACGAGCGACCTCTCGCAAGCTGTCGCTTCTCTCTCTCTCTCTCTCTCTCTCTCTCTCGTCCCTAGTCACCCGGATGAGAGAGAGAGAGAGAGCGCCCCTCTCTCTCTCATTAGGGGGACTAGGGACACACTAATTAACACGCGGAGAGAGAGAGAGAGAGAGCCTCTCTCTAACGGTAGACGGTGAGACACTGTGGCCCTACACGGAGAGAGAGAGAGAGAGAGAGAGAGAGAGAGAGAGAGAGAGAGAGAGAGGCCACTGAAGACAAAAATGTCGACTGCGGGATTGGAGACAAAAACGTCATGAGAGAGAGAGAGAGAGAGGACTGACCTACTTGCTGCCTGCTTCTAACTCTTTGCTCTTGCCTACTACCTGCCTACTCCTGTGTCCTGTTTGGCTCCTGTCTTGCTACCCGTGAGCATGAGAGTGAGAGTGAGAGTGAGAGTGAGAGTGAGAGTGAGAGTGAGAGTGAGAGTGAGAGGAGAAGAGAAGGTGGTGGAAAGAGTCCATGTTTCTCTCTGCCCCCAATCATGTGACATAAATGGCCACTTACATTTCCTTCTATCCCCAATCATGTGAGCAACTAATGCCACTTTGGTTTGGTTTGCACCGTGGTGCTTCGACACTTTCCCAAATCTGTAGCTCAAATAATAATGTAGTATAGATTTTCTATTCTTAAGGGGTTCACTAATCCTCTATATCACATGTGTTCAAAGCATATTTATAATCCTTATTTGTGATTTTTAAAAAAATAAAACACGACTATTTTTTATTCAATCTATAAATAGTTGCGTTCTGTAACATTCTTCTATATGTGAAAAATGTATAAAAATGATATTTTAAAAATTTCTTATTTTAAATCCACATGATTCACACGTGTGTTCATAAGTGACCTCCCCCCTCTCCCCCCCATATGATGTACAATAAGCATCAATAATGTATGGATCTAAAATGTATTGCATGTCCATATTTGCTTTCCATAGATTAATGAAGTTCTTTCTAAAAGGGTTTGTATTTGTGTTGGATAATATTCTATGTAATAATAAGACTATGGGCCGTGTTAATGTTGATTATATTGCAATTTTGTATTCGTGCTTTGAGATTTGAAGCTTATAAAGTATTATTTCAAGTGTTCTTTTTGTATTTTTGGGTATTTATTGCAAGTATTCTATGATCTTTTTTATATTTTCTTTTGACTCATATTCTGATTCTTTGATTGGATCAAGTATTGTTATGTTATCATATTGAAAATGAGGAAAGTTAAATCTATATAATTTTGATGCTTGTTTTTTGCAAGTATGGGAATATACACGTGTTTATATTGATTGCAATTGTTTAGCAACAATTATTTATCACATGATATGTATTTGTTAATAAAGTTGCAAATTTAGCTCGACTATTTTTTGCTTGTTGTGGTGCATCTTTAATCCACATAAGACCATGGTCATGTCATGCTACCCCTAGATTGGAATTATGTTACAAAGAAGAAATCTTGCATATGCCCTATCAAGTTTATATCTTTTTTTAGCAATGTTCATGTTGCAACTGTTTGATGTGCGTAATATCTAGCACATATTGTTGCCAGGTGGAACCTATGCAAAGGGATGAGCACCTTAAATGGTTCTCCTTTGTGTGTACGTTGGCAGGATGAGCACCTTAGATGGTTCTCCTTTGTGTGTACGTTGGCGAGATGAGCGTCTTAAATGGTTCTCCGCTCACTATGGGGCACGTTCCTAAGAGTTGTCTTAGGCGGAAGGTCAACGGGGATGCCTATCCTTTTCGGGCATCGATGCAAGTGTGAACCTGGGTGATACCATTTTATCCACACGAGTATTAACGTCTTCGTGAATTAATTATTGTATGGAATTCCAAATTAATTGATTTATGTGGCTAGCTGAAATTATTCAGTTGGTTATTATTCTAACACGATTTTCTGAATTTTTGGTAGCTGATGTGTACAGCAAGGTGAATTGGAAAGGCGCACCACGCGCAAGCATTTTAAAAATTATTTCCTCAAGAATTTATTTGGCAATTATTGGATTATTGTATTAGACGCACTGTTATTTCTTATAAAGCGTGCACATAGCCTCTATGTAAATATTTATTAGCAAAATAGATTTTTAGAAGATATGTCCAATAAAATATTAATGGTTCTAGAGAGTTGTGGGATGCACAACTGCTAGCATCCATTAATTCAGATTACTCTATCTCTTTTCCAATACACTCAAACTCTTTATGCAAAGAGTGATTGTAAAGGACCTAAATCTTGGGCAAAGAAGATTTCATAATATTAATATAAATACGACATGAAGGGAGTTGCCCACTTCATGTTGGGGGGAGATTGTACCCAATCTTGTGTCGCTTCATCTTACTTTACCCTCTCTTTTATTCTATTTTTAATTTCTCATGAGTCTATGCAATTTTATGAGTAAAAGAGAGAAAGAGGGAGCTTCTTCCATTCGCTACACACAAACCATGCATCCGCTGCTCGCAACAGTGGTATCAGAGCCCAGCCTACCTCTCGGGCTTCCAATCGCCTACCCTCTGGCGTGAAGGCGAGCCCTCTGCTGCAAACAGGCTCTATGGTGCGTCTCATCGCGAACCAACTACACGACTGGATTCCCAGGCCTTCAAAACCCCCAACCCCTCTATCACAATCAAGAAATTTTGTTATTCTCTCAGACATTGAAGAAGACCCGCTCCCATATCATGGCTCCATGTTTCGTGGAGTACTGGAGCTTCAAGGTGATTAGCAATCTTAATTAAAGCCTAATTAAAAGCTTTGCTTAAGCTTAATCAAGAGCTTAAGCTCAATTTTGATTTCGTTGGGGGGGGGGGGGGGGGGGGTTTGCCGTCACGGCAACATCCACGACGTCCTCTTGTCCTAAATCGTCAAGTTTTTTTTAAAAAGGCTTAAAGCCTTATTATGCAAGTTACATTACCTCTTTTATCACTTACATAATCAACTTCATCTTCTCTTACTCCATGTCATACATAGACTCTGCAAATCTTCACAAGTCACAACTGACTATCTCTTCCATAGAGGCAATTCTTGCGCAGTTCTTTCTAACTTCATAAATTTCACAAAATTCCCATAAAAAATACTTACCTTTCTTGCCTACTTCCATCCATAATTTCTTGTCCAAATGCTGCTTAAAATTTTGGTCTTACATGCCAAAATTCTTCAACGACAAGCAAGGCGTCTTTTCATTTGCAAGGCGTCCTAAATCTCTGGATTTCTCCATTAAGCAATCATGTCACACGAAGGGCTATCCGACACTACCAATTTTGACTCTACATCACCGCTTCTTGATCCAACCCTGGAGCAGCGTATGGATTTAATATCCATGCAACTTGAAGAAGAGCGTCAACACCGCGTACAACTGGAGCAAGAACTGAAGTCCCTCAAGCGTCTTGCCATTGAAATTTCTACCAATGACAACAACCTAGTTCACGCCATCAACGCTACTTTGGATGTCCATGCTAATCGAAAGGAGTCCAAGATAAGCAAGCGTACATTCAAATTTAATTCTTTTGATGGTCGCAAAATTCTGTCATGGTTAAGTCAGTTCGAAGCTTATTTTGACAATGAGAAATACTTAGAAAGTGATAAAATTAAATGTGCATCTCATTATTTTATTGAGAAAGCTGCATTATGGCGGGATGTCGTGTGTAAAAGCGTTGATCGTCCTCTCATATGGAATGACTTTCGCAAGAAGGTTCTTGCAAATTTTATTCCTGCACAATTCGAGCTCTGCATGCAACAACAATGGGACCTATTCATGCAACGGGAACATGAGTATATTCCTCAATACACAGAAAGATTTTGGAGCACTCTCTTGCAGCTCCAAATGGTGGAGCTAGTGGCTGAGTCTACCTTCAAGAGAAAGTATATGTCTAGCTTAATTCCATCCATCCAAGCCGAGGTTAACATGTTCAAGCCCAATAATCTAGATGAAGCCATATCCGTAGCTCACGACACTGAAAAGAAGCAATCTAAAGACCGAATGCAATTTTCGGCATCCAACGGTAACAACATGGGTAACAACTTTCGTTTTAATTCTTTCCGTAACTTCAATTCTCAATATGGAAAGAATCGTTTTAATCGACGGCCATGGATGCGAAATGTTCTTAATAATCATGGTCAATCAGTTTCCAATTCTAAGCCTCCCAATCTACCTTCAAATTTGCCTAAATTTGGCGAACCTAAAAATGTTAACCTAAGTGTCTCCAATGCCATTTTAAAAAATGTAATTTGTTATAATTGTAAGCATCCTGGTCATATTGCGAGTTGTTGTCCCATGGGCAACACTTGTGATTGGAAGAAACCCACGGCACATCTGAATTTTCTTGGAGCTGAAGAATCCAACGAAGACCTTGAAGCAATGTCCCACTTCGATGAGACTACACTTATGGGCGAAAATTCTAACGAACCTGAAGACCTTGCTAACGAACCTGAAGATTTCTATGCATGCCTTATTAAAGATGCGATGTAAAATCAATAATAATGATATGATTGTTTTGCATGACGATGGAAGTACTCATGATTTTGTTTCAGAAAAAGTAGTTAGAAAATTACAACTTAAAACTGTTCCATCTGCCTATAAAATTAAGGCTGCATTTCTAGGACAACGATATAATGGTACTAAAGAAGTTCATAATTTAGAAATTTGTATTGGATCTTATAAGAAAAAGCGAAAATTTTTAGTAGCACCTTTGCAATCTGCTGACGTAATTCTAGGAATGCCATGGCGTCACCAATTCAACCCCAATATAGATTACAACACACACTCAATGTACATTGAGCACAAATGTAAACAAATTTTACTCAAAGGTTAACAAAAACCGAATTATTTTCAACTATTAGTCATACACAAGCGAAGCGAGATTTGCGTAAACAATCAAAAGCTTTCTTAGTATGGATTAATGAAGTTGATGTTACAAAAACTGAATTAACTCCAAAGCAATAGCATTTTATTGCTAAATTTTCTGATTGTTTTTCTTATGATTTACCCTTACAACTTCCTCCATCACAACCCGAAGACCACCAAATTGATTTACTTCCTGGTAGTCAACCACCTTGCAAAGCTCTCTATCGTCATAACCAATTAGAACATCAAGAGATTCAGAAGCAAATTGAAGAACTTCTAAGTATAAAATTAATTCGTCCAGGTAGTTCGCCTTTTGGAGCTCCTGTATTATTAGTTAAAAAGAAAAATCAAACTTATCGCATGTGTATAGATTATAGAGCACTTAATAAAATAACGCTTAAAAATAGGTATCCAATACCTAGAGTAGACGACCTTCTAGATAAATTACAAGGAGCAACAATATTTAGTAAAATTGATTTAAAATCAGGATATCACCAAGTTCGTATGTCTACTCCTGACATTTTTAAGATAGCTTTTCGTACACATTTTAGACATTATGAATTCTTAGTAATGCCCTTTGGACTTACTAATACACTAGCTACATTTAGTAGAATGATGAATAGAATATTTTTGCATTTTTAGCATTATGTAATAGTCTTTTTCGATGACATTCTTGTTTTCAGCAAAACTGAAAAAGAACACGAAGAACATTTATCTTTAATGTTTAGTTTATTAAAACAAAACCATCTATATGCTAACCCTGACAATATTTAGGTCATATAGTGTCCCAAAGGCATATACATAGATCCACGTAAAATTGAAGCAATTAAGTCTTGACCAACACCTAAAAATGTACATGAAGTTCGTTCATTTCTAGGACTAGCTAGCTTTTATCGAAAATTTGTTAGAAACTTTTCATTGCTTGCTTTACCATTAACTCTTTTGTTAAAGAAAGGTCTTGTTTATCATTGGGGTGATAGCCAACAACGATCATTTGAAATACTTAAGCATGCACTCACACACGCACCAGTTTTGCAGTACCTGATTTCAATCAACCATTCTTTCTTGTGGTTACTGATACAAGTGGTTCTGGCATCAGTATAGTATTGATGCAAGATAATCACCCTATAGCATACTCTAGTTGTAAACTGAAACCTTCTAAAGTTAAATATAGTACATATGACAAAGAATTATTAGCCGTAGTTCATGCATTGCGCATATAGAAGCATTATTTAATGGGTTTGGATTTTATGATTAAAACCGATCAGCAGAGTATTAAACATTTATTGTCACAACCACAAATATCTGATAGACACATACATTGGGCATCATTTATTCAATTCTTTCATCCACTCATTCAATATCAACCAGGTAAGGAAAATGTAGTAGCCGATGCACTTAGCCGTAGGCCATCATTAAACAATATTTCTATCATTTCTACTTCTTCATTAGACACAACGAAAAATACTTATCTTCAAGATCCCAATTTTCATTATGTTTGGGTAAATTTATCTAACAATCAATGGATCCCTACTAATAACTTTTCTATTCCCAATGGTTTTCTGTTTTATGAAAAAAGGTTATGTATAACTAATCCTTTTCGTCATTTCATTATGCAAGAAGTATGTGAGCCTCCTTATATGGGACATTGTGGTATTATCTCCACACTTAGAAATTTACACAAAGATTTTTTTTTGGCCAAATATACAATGTGATGTCTCTAAATTTGTTTCTAAATGCATTATATGTCAACACGTAAAAATGCATCATTGCAAGTTATATTACTTCCATTACCTATCCCTAATTCACCTTGGGAGTAGATTTCTATGGACTTCATTACAGGTTTACCACAAACTTCTTCACTAAATAATATGATATGGACCATAGTTGATAGATTTAGTAAACGGTCTTACTTCATTGCTTGTAAAAAAACCTCAAGTGCTGCACAAGCCGCTAACTTATTTCTCAAGCATATTTTTGTGCACCATGGATTGCCGAAAATTATTGTGTCCGATCGAGATCCTCGATTCTGTAATAATTTTTGGATTACATTGTTTATTAACTTAGGAACTAAGATTGATTTTAGCTCTGCATTTCATCAAGAGACTAACGGTAAAACAGAGGCCACAAATACAAGGTGAATTGGAAAGGCGTGCCACATGCAAGCATTTTAAAGATTATTTCCTCAAGAATTTATTTGGCAATTATTGGATTATTGTATTAGATGCACCGCTATTTCTTATAAAGCGTGCTCATAGCCTCTATGTAAATATTTATTAGCAAAATAGATTTTTAGAAGATATGTCCAATAAAATATTAATGGTTCTAGAGAGTTGTGGGATGCACAATTGCTAGCATCCATTAATTCAGATTGCTCTATCTCTTTTCCAGTACACTCAAACTCTTTATGCAAAGAGTGATTGTAAAGGGCCTAAATCTTGGGCAAAGAAGATTTCATAATATTATTATAAATACAGCATGAAGGGAGCTGCCCACTTCATGTTGGGGGGAGATTGTATCCAATCTTGTGTCGCTTCATCTTACTTTACCCTCTCTTTTATTCTATTTTTAATTTCTCATGAGTTGTATGCAATTTTATGAGTAAAAGAGAGAAACATGGAGCTTCTTCCATTCGCTACGCGCAAACCATGCATGCGTTGCTCGCAACACATGTCATTGGTTAAAAGCAAATTAAATCTAGTAGTTTAAATGTAGATAATGGAATAGTAATTGGTTCCTTGTTCAATGTATTTAGTACTGTTTGTAAAGGTTTCCAATTTCGTTCAGCACTATAAATGTAATGAAGAAGGTTGGTGGTCCTAGTTATTGAATCATTGCATACAAGATTTTCATAAGTGTTCATGATACTTTGGTGATGTGTGCAAATGTTTGAAGTCTCATTATAATATATAGGAGTATAAAATTTTATTCAAGTTTGCTTATTCTTTTACATCATGTGCACACAATGTTTGAAGTCGCATTATCCTATATCGGAGTATAAAATTTTATCCAAGTCTACTTGTTCTCATAATGGAGTTGAAGTCATATTCAAGTTTAAAACTTTCAGTAGGCAATCAAATAAACAATCACCAATGTTGTAAAACTGAATGCAATATCACATATAAGTCCTATAGTAGCCAAGATATGGTCTAGGTCGTTTATCTCCATATAGAACTGGTCTTATAACAACAACACTCACATATACATGTTATGATTATAGAAATTAGATAGTTTATTCAATTACTAGTACTAGCAATTTTGTTGCTAGTGATATTTCAATAAAACTTGTAACTGTTATTCGAAGATCATGAATACTTGAATGTCAATACGATTACTATTCAAAGATCACAAACCTTGAACATTAACATGATTATTATTCAAAGATCACGAACTTGGGCAATGCTTTATTCTTATTAGAGTTGTATATGTGAGATACGATAGTTTTTTTATTGAGACAAAATTTGAACTTAATCTAGTACAACAACAAGGAAGTAGTTATTACTAAATGAAGAAAAGCAAGCTTTTTATTGACGTAAAGATAGCATTGAATGTAAAGAAAAAATAAAATTGAATTTGTATTATTTTTCATATTATTTATTACCATAAAATTATTGTCACTAAATCAAAAGAATGGGAAACAATTATTCCATCAAGGATATTGACATAAAAGCTTTGGGATATTTGATGGTTAGTTTCTTTATGACTTAACTACCCATAAACCCTCAGTGTCACATGAAATGTACATTAGGACATGAAATACCCTAACTGCTATTATTATATTGGTGCTTCGAGCCTTAATGCAAAGCACTAAGAGAATATTGGTGCGAAGTGTGGGGAGAATGGCTAGCCTAGTAGGGTATGGGGGCCAATACATCAACACTTCACGCCCCTGTGAAGGGACACTCTAGTACCTGTGATGAAACAAAAATCCTATGATCTGATTGGAAGAGAGAGAGTGCTAAGGGATAGTCTGCTGTGCCATGAAGCTCGTTCTTTGACTGGGGAAGGTTTGCAACTGTTTTCTAAGTTTTTTTTAAAAACACTAAAGAAATTTGCAGACTTTCTATTTGATCATGTTGTGGAGGGTGTAAAAATGATTTTCTGATCTTGCCTACACTTCCCCACCTTTGCGCCAATAAGAATTTTCCTAAAAATCATTGATAGAGCATCGGGCAAGTTGTGTGCCACTCGACTGGCCCACTTACCCTAGAACTCTTACAAGAAGAAAGGTAGTTGGCCCAGGTACCCTAGAACTCTTACAAGAATAAAGGTACACGCGACATGGGGGAAGCAATTTGAACAGGAGCCCGAAGAGAGGAAAGGAAGCAGAAGAGAGAAGAGGAAGAAAGGAAGGAAGAAGACGCTACGCTATCTTTCAGGAAAAGCGAGGCGACAAATCAAAAAACGTAATTAAAGGCGAGGTAGGTAATTAAGCCTTAAAAAAAGGAATAATTGGCGAGGTCGGCCGCTTACCCTCCGCTCCGGTAATCACTTCTTTTTCTTAGCGACAACAAAAGAGTGTGGTGCTCCCAGTTTTTCTCTCTCTCTCTCTCTCTCTCTCTCTCTCTCAATAAGGTATCATCAGAACAACACAAGAACTGTAGGACCGCCTCTCTCTGTGCATGCCTGTGCATCCATCTACCAATGGCTTCTTCGACCCTGTTTCTGTGCTTGCTCTGTTTTCTTTCTTGTGCACTGGCATCTGCTGCCAGGGTTGACCCAGAGCCCTTCATCACACAGGTCATCGACCACCAGCCTGAGCCTGCCCAGGGCTCCTACTCCCTCCCAGGATCATCAGGTTTCCCCGTCGGCGACCCCCATGCCGCTGCCGACTCTGCCGAGTCGCTCTTCAAGCGCTTCATCGCCCACTTTGGCAAATCGTACGGTTCCCCTCAGGAGCACTCCCACCGGTTCCGCATCTTCAAGCAGAACTTGATCAAGGCGGCCGAAGCCCAGCGCCTCGACCCCACCGCCGTCCACGGCGTCACCAAGTTCTCCGATCTTTCTGAGGAGGAGTTTGCTCACTACCTTGGCCTCAAGACGCCGCCCTTCCTCAGATCCACCGGCAATGATGCTCCCATCCTCCCCACCAACGATCTACCATCCAATTATGATTGGCGTGAGCGTGGTGCTGTCACCGATGTCAAGAATCAGGTTAGGCCATTTCAGAATTCCCTATTTTCTGTATGTTGCTTGTATCTTGAGCTTTTGGATCATTCTATCAGTGTCTCGCTTTTTGCTCTCTTGGTTGTTATGTTGTCTCCACAAGTGGGCTTTCAATACACGCTAGGTTTTATCTTCTGAGCCTTGATCGTCTGCTTCTGCTCGGTTTAGCAATATTGAGTCTTGGGTTTGGTAATCCTGCTAGGTTTCCCTTTGGTTCTCCATGATATTTTCGGTTGTAAAAGCCAACCTTTTTTGGTTTGCATAGAGAGGATCTCTTTGCTCTTCAGATAAATGTTTTGTGTGATGGATTGTTCTGTGAAGCCGTGTGCTGAGGGGTCTTTGCAAAGAGATGGAGTACTTTTATGGAGTCTTCTTTTGTTGAAAAGATTTGTCTGTGGTTTTTGCCTTAACAGTCTTTCTGTACAGAGTAGAAGCATAGACCTATGCCTGATGATTTTGGGGGATCATTTCAGGGATCCTGTGGCTCGTGCTGGACTTTCAGCACTACAGGGGCTGTAGAGGGTGCACACTTTGTGAAGACCGGAAAACTACTTAGCCTCAGTGAGCAGCAGCTTGTAGACTGTGACCATGAGGTAACATCTTGTCTTGGATTTCTTTTCCTGTCGACGTCTTCGTGCTGCTTAGCAAAGGCAGGAAAATGAGTGTCATTGTATAGTTAAACATGTGTATGTGACAGTGACTTTTGCTTACCTCCCTCACAGTGCGACCCTCAATATGGAGATGATGCATGTGACTCTGGATGCAATGGTGGCTTGATGACAAGTGCTTATAGATACATCCAAAAAGCTGGTGGGCTACAGTTGGAGAAGGACTATCCATATCAGGGTTCAGTGGGGCAATGCCACTTTGATGCCTCTAAGGTTGCTGCTAAGGTTTCAAACTTTAGCACAGTTGTAGTTGATGAGGATCAGATTGCAGCCAACCTTGTGGAGAATGGTCCATTAGCAAGTAAAGCCTTTTATATTTAACCTAATCCATTTTTTAATACTTAAACTGTCAATAGAGATCGTTTGCACTGCTTGTTTATCTTTGCTGTACCTCACTAACACTAATGTCTTTCTCTTGCCAGTTGGGATAAATGCAGTGTTCATGCAGACATACATTGGGGGTGTCTCCTGCCCCTACATTTGTAGCAAGCGCCGTTTGGATCATGGTGTCCTCTTGGTGGGGTATGGGGAGAGTGGCTATTCACCTGCAAGGTTGAAGGAGAAGCCCTATTGGATCATCAAGAACTCATGGGGACCCAACTGGGGAGAACAGGGATACTACAAGATTTGCAGAGGTCACAATGAATGTGGCGTTAACACGATGGTTTCGACTGTGGCAACTGCAATCATTGAGTAACTTTTCTACCAAGGCATTTAGAAAGCAAACTTGTAAGTTTAGAACCGATTGACATGACAACATTTGGTTTCTTTATTTTTACTTGCTTGATCATTATGTATTGGGCTATTTGGCTTGGTCAAATTCAGGCCTCCATGTATATTTTCAGCTGTATATATACTTGAAATTGTGGAACAAATCACCTTTTAAATAACTTGGGATGTTGTTTTCAAATGTGGAAAAGTTATCCTTAATCTGAGGAAAGAAGCATCATTTTGCTTTTAAGGAGGCATATGCATCTTTTGAGTTTATCGTTCTATCACAGTTATTGTCTTACAAATACAAGTGATCAAGATCTCATCCTTTTCTCCAAAGAATTATGAAACCATGAACTTCACATATTCTTGCGTACTTTTGTCCGAGCTTGTGTGGATCCCATTTTTACCAGCAGTTTGGATGTACATGTCTTTGCAGCTTTTGGAGCCATTTAAAAAATTTGCCATACTTAATTTATGAAAAAGGTTTATGATAGTGGATAGGATCACATTGTAACTCAATTTTGGAGGGCTTTAGAGTCAGATTACATGCTATAGTCATTTTCATAACCAGGAAGTTTTGAACATTCAAGGGTATGAAACTTCTACAGAATTTGCAGTTGTATTTCAGAAATTCGGAGCTCATTTTATGTGAAATCTTGGTTTTCTATGTCCCTTGTGGTCAATGCACATGAATTAAAGCACAAGGTATTATGTGTCACACGTGGAAGTTATTCTTTGGTATTCCTCCATATGGGCAGTCAACACATTTGTATAGGAACATAAAACATTCTTGATATGAAGCAACAAAGTAAACATACATGACAACTCGAGCATGGAAATGAGAGCGCACATTATAGAGGAACATAAAAAGTTTTTCGGCTCGAGTTTTCTCCACATCATCCTTAAACTCCAGCTAACAAAGAATATAAGAAAAAAAAGGAAAAAATTCTCCAAGCCAACCTCCTAAACAAAATTCTCACCCACACTATAAATGAGTGTATCACAAAAAGAGATACAAGGGCCCTTTTCAAGTGAGAGGGGCCTCCCTTGCTTTGTTGGTGACCTATATAGGCTTCATGGCATATGAGGATCACCATCTAGCAATAGAGAGTGTTCATAGCATACAAGGGTCACTACCAAGAACTATGGGGGTCCTCCACAAGTGGGAGTGGTCTCCCTTGCTTGGTGGTGTCCCATATAGGAGGGGCATGCCTCCCTCACTTGGTGGTGACCCATGTGGGCTTCATCGCATACGAGGGTCACCATCAAGTGATACAGAAGCCCTTTGCAAGTGGAAGGGGCCTTCCTCACTTGGTTGTGACCCATGCATGCTTCATCACACGAGGATTAGATACGAAGTGCTACGAGGTTCCTCCACAAGTGGAAGGGGCCTCCCTCACTTGGTGGTAATCCATGTGGGTTTCACCACACATAAGGATCACCACCAAGTAATAGGGGGATTCATGGTGAGAGGGATGGGCTTCCCTTGCTTAGTGGTGATCCATGTGGGCTGCACCACAAACGAGGGTCACTACCAAACTATAAAAGCATTCGCCACTAGTGGGAGGGGCCTCTCCGGCTCTGTAGTGGTGGCAAGTTTGGGATTCAATACACACTAGGGACACCAAAGAGCGATATGATGACTCTATGCTTAGTACAGGCTCATCTCACTTTTGGTGGTGACCCATTATGTATTTACACCACACAAGGATCACCAACAAACTTGCCCTAAATTGACCTCGAGTTTAGTACGATTGTTAGTTTGTAGAATGCAAGCTCTGAGTACCGCCTCCTTGTAGAAATCTTATCACTTATTGAGGATGAACCTATAAGCTTGTAGTTTGATCTTGTTTTGGAATTTCCAAAGTAAGGTAGCCCTTAGGTTAGTGGATAGCTTCATCAGTGTTGATTCCCACAATCTTTGTACTTTCCCTTCTACTAACTCTATTGCTTGGGCTAGCTTAGTGGGCATTGTCCTTTTCAATTCCTCATAGGTGATCCTTGGTCAAGGTTTCTGTGATGCATTCAATCAATAATGCATTGAAATCTTGCTTCGTTAGGTTCCCTTTCAAGATGTCCTCCATAAGCCACTTGGGTATTCTAGTCTTGCTTATTGAGGACTTATTATAGATTAATGAGTGATGGAACAATTGTGTAGTGATCCTTAGCTCCTCATCCTATACACTAGGTAGTAGCACTCCAGTCTGGCCAAGAATGGGATCCTTCCATTGCTAAGGCACTTCCACCAGTTTCCAAGCTTTTATATACCTTGAGTTTGCATTTATCCCCAAGGTTTTCTCTACCACCTCTAGAGTGAGCTCACTTATAGATTCTTAGGTCATCCATTGTTCCTTACTTTGGATATTTAACTTGAGTTTAACAACTTTTCTTTTTGGGTAGTGGTAGAAGATGGCAACTTCACAAGCTAAGAAGTGGTTGGGGCTAGCCGTTGCTCTGAGTAAGTTCCTGGTCCACATTTTGATATTAGATCTCAGAGTGACTAGTAATGATTCACTAGTTTCTCAATGTTGCTCATGGTTCGGAATTGGATGTAGCCCATTTCATAAATGTTTAATATTATTCCAAACTCGGTGCATTGCTGAGCAGTGAAGATGGTCTTATGTTCATTAAGAGTGTCTTTGACAAGGATAGGCTTGTTTCGTATCCATGATTGTTCAGCATCCTACAAGGTCAAAGAAGTTCTTGTGAGTTTTTTCAAAAAATGCTTGAAAGATAATTTCTTCTTTGAAGTTATTGAAAAATCCAACTTCCTAATTATTTTAATAACTAGATACCATTGCATGAAGAATTCGAGAATTCGTACTACCTATCATCTTACCATCATTACAATAAATTATTACTTGGTTAGGAGTCCTAGTTGTTGGTCTTGGTAAGTTACTTTTTTTGATCATCCAAGAACTTGCTCTTCGGAGGTTGCAAAATAGGAGGAAACTTTGCAACTTGAAAGAGAATGTCACATTGTATGCTGAATGTTTTTATATTGTAAAATTTGTAGTTTTATTGTTATGTAAAATTGAAGAAGTTGTGTATTTTGTATAATGGGAGAAGGGTCTAGAATCCACCAGTTATAAAAGTCGAGGTTGTACTCTAGGTCACTGAGAGTATCTAGATCAGCATGGTGGACAAAAAACTCGTAAAGATATGATGTGAGGTCATCCAGGAGTGAAGGTCCATTGAATTGTCTAGCAGCATGGAGCTCTTCCTTAGTCACAATAGTTTGTGGAATAGTTGGTGATGCAACTGCTCTTTTGGAGGCATTAGCACACGAGGTTTGATGATTGCCAATAGTGAAGAGGTCTCATAGTATGTCGGGTCATATTTCAGGAGGTTGATTGTCTTTCTATTTTGATAGGGTTGACTACTTTTCTTCCTAACATGGCAGCCTCATGGCAAAGTGTGTACTATTTGTTTAGGAAGCGAGTGGTTGAGCTACAAAGTTGTTGTAAGTTGTCAATGATGCATGAGTCTTTGAGGATTGTAGTTGATGGATAAAAAGGAATCTGGATGTAGTTAGAGCTTCTAGTGTGTGGGCAATCGTGGGTAGTTTGGGTAGCCAAAGTTGGCGGGATCCTTCATAATACCCTTGCACTCTTAGTAGTCTTTTCCATCATGACATGATGCGAGGTTTACAATGAGGCTTTTGGCATTGGCGTGGTTGCCTTTGCTCATATTTTTGTGATACATATTGTTCAGTAACAAGAGAGGAGGCTTTAGGTTTCCACTACCTTTGGTTTGGAATGGTGATAGGGGAACCTTTTATAGGTTTGATTTATCAAAAGTGAGGCCAACAATGGCAGGATTGTAGGTGGTGGCTTGGACTAAGAGATAGGGCAAAGTTGAGTGAGCTCCCTTGGGGGAGAAGATAATAATTATTCGTATGTCCATTGACTATACATGTTTATTAATATAATTGACATTATAGTTGGTATGGAATCTGAAAGTATGCTCCAAGAGAATTTTAGTACCATTTCCTTCAGTGTTCATCAAGAGAACATAGAATAGGATCAGGATGCTCTTAGTCTCAATGGTGATTGTTTGTCAATTTACAACGACCTAATAAGGAAGGCGGTTGTCCTCCTTAGGGTTTCAACTTTGCTTCCATGGGTTGCAATTGTAGCTATCCTAGATCATGCTAATAGCAATAAGGAAGGGTATTGTAGTCCTATCCTCAATCAATAAGAGTGTCTACTAGTATCAACCTAGTGGCAATGAGGTGAATGTAGAGGTACGTGGCTAGGATCAAAGGCTCATCATCTAGTTCTATGTCATTAATGGTAATAGCTCTAACATTGATGATGGCTTGATGAGGTTTGGAGGATGGGAGTGTAGGATGTTGATGGTATTACTCAAAATATTAGTAGAAGGTTTGTTCCAGTGTAGCAAGGGGTTGTCTATATTTACCATGGGAGGTTCATGTGAGGGATGTCTAGGTGGGTAGTACTTCTTAATATTGCTGCCATTAAAGTGGCCAATGGGTAGGCCATCTAAGATTTCTATCTCCACATTCCTTGTCTTGTTGATTACACTGACACAGAAAGGATTGAGGTCTCATAACTTCAACTTTTGTTTATGATATTTTATGGAGTAGAGCAAAAAAAAAAGATTCCCCTTATCGAAGGATCTTTATTTTTGACATGTTTGTCAAACTAGGATTTTCATCGGGCCTTCTTAGCAAGTAGGGCATGAGTGGCTAGTAATAGGGTTTTTGTTAGGCATTTGAGCTTAGCTAGATGCAATTACCATGCCTTAGTGCCCTAGTGATGACTTGGAATCAAGAATTCAATCAACATAATGGCATCAATACTATATGTAAGTTTGAAAGGGGTTTGGCTTGTAGTAGTTTTGTAGGCTATATGGCAAGCTCGGAGTGTTGCCATGAGTTTATAATCCCAATTAGAGTGTGATGCTAGAACAGTCTTTGTTAGGACATTAACGAGAATCTTATTAGTAGCTTTAGCTTCATCTTTGGTTGGGGTTAGTAAGGGCTAGATATCCAATGGAAGGATGACCAAGAATGTGAACAATAAATGCTCAATCACTTCATTCAAAATGTGTGTTTCTTGGTTGCTGACAATTTCAATGGGACATCCAAAGTGTGAGATGACTTGCTCCTAAAGGAATCAAGCAATGGTCATTGCATCATTTTTGTAGGTTGCCATAGTCGCCGCCCATTAAGTCATATAGTCTATGGTGCAGATTATGTACCAAGTGTATGAGTATTGAGTAGCTAGACTTATGGATCCCATTAAGTTAATACCTTGAATTTCAAAGGGCCAACTGATTACTAGCATGAGTTCCATTTTATATTTCTCGATGGTGGGTAGTTTTTTCCTTTGGCACTTGTCGTAGTGCTTGACAAAATAGGCTGCATTGCATCCTTGAAGAATGTGGGAAACCATAATTGGGATTGAAATACCTTTTGTGCTATGGTAGTTGCATTGAAGTGTCTATTGCCAATGCCATCATGTGCTTCTTGCAACATATCTTCGATTTCATACTCATAAACACATCTCCGAAGTAGATCTTCCTACCCTAGGTGAAATAATTGACCTACGATCAATTGGCAAGGTTTGGCCTTAATTAAGAGAGCCATGAGGTGAGCTTTCTCAATTGGCCATTTTGGTAGGCCTACCTTAAGGACACGAACAAGATCATCGGCCCAAAGAGGTTTTTTAACTTTGAAATTCAAACACGATGTTGAGTATGCCATTTTTAGGTATTTTCTTTGTAGATGGATAGGGAGTTTGGTCTTAGTTTTCATAGAGTGGGATGGTTGGAGAATTTTGTTGGGTTAGAATCACTGTCTCCATTTGTATGAGAGTCAAAACTTATCATGATATCCTCCTGGACTTTGTCTTTGCTTGTTCTTGGCTAGGAGTATCTCAGTGTCTAGGTATAGATCACTAATTCGAGGCCTTGTTTGTTCATTGTCAAGAACCTTGAGATAATCAAGTCATTGCAATTCCAAGGTCATTCTAACAATTCTAGCATCAATGAGCAGTCTCTCAAGTGGAGAGGGTTTTTGATCTAGGTAGATTTTCTCAATGGTGCAGCCATTAGTATCATAGTCTATGGAGTTTGACTCGAAGTCCTCGTCATCATGAATTGACAAGTAGCCTTCAGAGTTACTCATTTCCTCAGCGGTTTTCATGAAGACATGTATTTTTGAAGCCTCACTTAACATGTGGATTAATTTTAATCACATGATTAAGTAAATGTTGCACATGTGAGGTGCAACTGGGGATTAAAGTAAATTTACGAACCCGAGACTCGAAGAAATCACAGGATGTCAAAGACAAAAGTTGCCATAAGTTATGCTGCACAAGTACTTGGTGGTATCTAGTGCCAGTTGTTGGCCTAGGTCATCCATTTGGCCGTAAGTGTCAGTTGGTGACACTAGAGAAGTGGCGTTTAATGGTACCGAACGCCAATTTGATGGTCAAAGATGGCACAGAGACACTCGGGAATGGAAGTTGCCTAGTCAATTTAATTATTGGCTAGCCATATTATTTTTACGGACATCGAAATAATTATTAGATTAATTTTCAGTATTTGAAGATTAAAAATTAATATTTAATTATGAAAAATGCTAGAAAAACCATTTGGGAAGGCTGCCACTTGTCAAAAATGCCCATGTAAGACTGAAAAACGTCTTTAGAGGCTTGAGAGAAGCATTTTTATAAATTCAGCCTACAAGGAAGAGGGAGGAGAGGCTGTTGGTTTGATTTTCATCCATTGGAGGACCTTTTGAGGTTGCCAAGGGCAGGAGAACTCTAATCAACAGCAAAAGACAACATCTATAGGTTGTTGAGACATGGTAGAAGCTGTAAATGACCGATTTTCTTTAGTTCTTTGCATCTACAAGTTATTGTGGTAGGGCAACAGTTGCATTTGACTGATTTTCAATCATTCTTTGCGACAAAACTTTGAATTTTCTCTCTCTAAAGTTTTCTCTCTCATCTCCTAGCCACTTTATAGCCTTGCTCGGAAGATACCAGCATTTGTACCCTTGGAGGCTGAGAAAGTTCAGATATCTTTGATGTAAACCCTAATTTACAATAGAAATTAGGGTTTAACAGCAGCTTGGGAAGCATGCCAAAAATCGGAAGCTCCAAGACTTGGATTGAATGAGGTTGAAGGTGAATTTTAGTTGAATTTAGGTGGAGGACTAGCCAACCATTGAATTTGGGGCATTTCCATCTTCTATGAAGTGGGTGAAGGCCAATTAAGTGCCCGAATGGGCAAAATAGATTGAAGACTTACTAGTCACTTTGGATAGCAAGGAGAGTTGAAATACCGATAGGGATTGGGAGAAACCCATTGTAAATCAACATTTTCTTCAATAAAGCTAAAGAAATACCGAAAGGGGTGCAAATTTTGGAGCCAATCGGGTATGCATTGTCCAAGATCAGTAGGTAAATTTGTATTTTCAGATTTGCATTTATTGTTTGCTACTATAATTAAGTTGTAATTAGGGACTTACCAACCTATCTGAGGAGGAAGGCTGGTTTCATGGTTCCATTGCCGGGAGGCCTAGGTTGGGTGAAAGCTAGGTATCCTAACCGGACTACACAACAATGGATTCCATTGCTGGGAAACACAAGCACATGATCTGAAGTCATCTTTTTCTTCAGCATTTGAAAAGTTGAAGAAAAAGATGACTTCAGATCCTATGCTTGTGTTGCCCGTAAGGAAGTCATTCATAGTTCAATGTGATGGATGTGGCAACAACATTGGGGTTGTCCGTATGCAAGACAACCAAGTTGTGGCTTATGAGAGCCAAATTCTCCATGGTGCAGAAAAGATTTTTTAGGTTTATGAGAAAGAGCTCTTGGTTGTAATTCATGCACTATCTACGTGGAAACATTATTTGTTGGGGGCTGAATTTACAGTGCATACAGAAAATCAAACTTTGAGGTACTTTCTGATGCAGACAAAGTTGTCAGAGAAGCATATGAGATGGGCAAATTTTCTCTCTATGTTTCATTTTCAAATTGTACATATTGATGGTAAAAAGAATGTTGTGGCTGATGCACTGTCATGTAAGCCACAAATTTCAGCTGTCAGCATGGTTTATCACACTGAGTTGGATGCCATGAAAGAGCAATATGTTGCTAATTCGGACTTTGCTAATGTTTATGATCAACTTTGCAATGGCCAAAGGCATGAATACTTTGTGCTAAGAGATGGATTTTTGATGACGCACGGACGACTATGTGCCACAAAACAGTTAAGGCCTAGAGTTATCTTTGAAAGTCATGTTCCTTTGTATGCAAGGCACAGAGGTATTGATGCCACTGTCAAGGAAGTGGAGCATTTCTTTTATTCGCCAGCTTTGAGGCATGATGTAGAACAGTTTGTTAAGACATGCATCGTATGTCACAAGGTAAAGCATGATAGACAAAAGATGCTGGGTTTATTGCAGCCCTTGCCTATTCTAGATAGGCCTTGGTAGAGCATTGCAATGGGCTTTATTTTTGAGCTTCCTAAGACACCTACAGGGAATATTGGGATATGGACTATCATTTGCAGGTTTAGCAAACAAGCCCATTCATTCCGACAGGGAAGAAAAAAAATGCTGTTCATTTGGCATGATTGTTTTTGCAACACATCTTTAAGTATCATGGTATGCTTGAATCGATCATTAGTGATCGAGACTCCAGATGACCAGTTTATTTTGGAAGGGCTTGTTTGAGAATATTGGTACCACGTTGAAATTCTCATCATCCTTCCATCCGCAGACAGATAGTCAGTCTGAGGAAGCAAATTCCACAATGTTAGATCTTTTGAGGTGCTATGTTTCAGACCACAAGACACAGTGGGAGCAATATTTGCCCTTGGTTGAGTTTGCTTACAACAACACAGTGCATAGTTCTACAGGCAAAGCTCCATTTGAGGTGATTGAGGGTGGTAAGAAGGTACCACCTATTTTGCAAACTAAGGATAAGATCTTTGAGGCCGATTGTTATGTGGAAAACTTAGATGTAGCCTATGCAAAGATAAAATATGCACTTCAAAGATCGCAAGAAAAGCAAAAGATGGCATATGATCGCCACAGACGTGCTTTGCAGTTTGCAAAGGGTGATTATGTATTGTTGCGTTTTGAAAAGGCAAGGCTGAAAAAGATGAAATGAAGAGAAAGATTGTATCCGAAGTTGAGTATGAGATATTATGGGCCCTTCCACGTGTTGGAGAAGATCAACGATGTGGCATATTGCCTAAAATTACCTCCACATTGGCAGATACACAATGCCTTTTATGTCATTTTGTTGAGGCCTTTTCATAGTGATGTGCCAGAGGATATGTTTGCTGTTGAAATTCAGCCTAAGATTGAGAAGCTAGATGAGATTTTGGTACCTGAGCAGATTTTGGCACATAAGGAAAGAAATATCAAAGGTAAAGTTTCCAGGAGATACTTGGTGAAATTTCAGAATTATTCACCAATGGATGTCAAATGGATGGAAGAGGATGACTTGGCAGACCATCCTTAGTTGTTGCAGCTTTACCTAGATGCCTTTCAATTAGAGCCGACTTTAGTTTCTATTAGGTTTAGTAGAGAGCAAGGGTCTAGAGCACTACCCCTCCTCCAGTTATGGACAACTCTCGTATGTAGTGAATCTCAGATGTATTTAGCATGCATTCAAGGTTTTGCGCTGTCAATATGTTTGCCATGAGGTCACTACTTAGTGTACTAGTCACTGTGAAATGTATGTAGATGAGTATGAGTTTCACCCGAGCAGCACTGGAACTATACTTTTGCATCAGCTTATGATCAATTTAGCATGAATCTTGCCTCAATTTTGAGACAAAAATTTTGATAAGTTTCAGCTCAGTTTTTGATCAGCTTGAGAACCGTTTATGGTCACTTTTTGGATCAGTTGTGCATCAATTTTTGCACTGATTTTCTAGTCATTTTTTGCAACGAGTTTGTGATAAGTTTGGGGTCACATTTGTAGCAATTTGTGATCAATTTTGAGATAAAAAAGTGATCAGTTTTATGATCAGATTATGCTCAGTTTTCAATGGTTTACATCTAGTTCCATGGACAACAGCATATGTTATGATGCCATTGATGTTTTAGCCATGGTTTATGCTTGTTTTTCCCTATACTATGGTTTGATTTTGCCAGATGAGTTGAGCTCATGAGAAATAGACATGTCACATGATAATTTGGCAATGTTTTTGAGATTTTTTGTGAGTCTTATATTATGTTATGTTGGTTGGTAATTTTCAGCATATGTTGGGCATATGGAATGGTTGAACAGTAATGGGCAATGTTGTGTTGACTATGATGCCCTATGGAAATTCTAATTTAATACTTTGCTTTTGATGCATTTGGTAGTGCAATTGAGGATAAGGGGGAGGGCTGTCATGAGGACATATATTTTTGAAACCTCACTTAACATGTGATTAATTTTAATCACATGGTTAAGTAAATATTGCACATGTGAGGTGCAACTGGGGTTAAAGTAAATTTATGAGCCTGAGACACGAAGAAATCATGGGATGTCAAAGGCAAAAGTTGCTATAAGTTATGCCACACAGGTACTTGGTGGTATCTAGTGCCAGTTGTTGGCCTAGGCCATCCATTTGGCCATAAGTGTTAGTTGAATAGTGACACTAGAGAAGTGGCATTTAATGGTACCTAATGCCAATCTGATGGTCAAAGATGGCATAGAGACACTTGGGAATGGAAGTTTCCTAGCCAATTTAATTATTGGCTAGTTAGATTATTTTTAGGGACATTGAAATAATTATTAGATTAATTTTTATTATTTAAAGACTAAAAATTAATATTTAATTATGAAAAATGCTAGAAAAACCATTTGGGAAGACTGTCACTTATTAAAAATGCCCATGTAAGACTGAAAAACGTTTTTAGAGGCTGGTGGAGAGAAGCATTTCTATAAATTCAGCTTGCAAGGGAGAGGGAGGGGAGGTTGTTGATTTGATTTGCATCCATTGGAGGACCTTCTGAGGCTGCCAAGGGCAAGAGAAGACCAATCAATAGCAGGAGACAGCATCTACAGGCTGTTGAGACAGGACCACAGCTTTAAATGATTGATTTTCTTCAGTTCTTTGCATCTACGCCTGTTGTGGCAGGGCAATAGCTGAATTTGATTGATTTTTAGTCATTCTTTGAAACAAAACTCCGAATTTTCTCTCTCTAAAGATTTCCCTCTCATCTCCCAACCATTTCACACCCTTGCTTCGAAGATCTCAACATTTGGGAAATTTCAGATTTCTTTGCTGTAAACCCTAATTTACAGCAGAAGTTAGGGTTTAGCAGTAGCCTTGGGAAGCATGCCAAAAATTGGAAGCTCCAAGACTTGGATTCAACAAGGTTGAATGTGAATTTCAGTTGAATTCAGGTGGAGGACTAGCCAACCATTGAATTTGGGGCATTTCCATCGTCTATGAAGTGAGTGAAGGCCAATTAAGTGCCTGAATCAAGGGGCAAAATAGATTGAAGACTTGTTGGTCACTTTGGATAGCAAGGGGAGTTGAAATACCGAAAGGGATTGGGAGAAATTCAATAAAGCTAAAGAAATATCGAAAGGGGCGCCAATTTTGGAGCCAATTGGGTGTGCATTATCCAAGATCAGTAGGTAAATTTGTATTTTGGTGTTGTAATTAAGTTGTAATCAGGGATTTACCACCCTATTCGAGGAGGAAGGCTGGTTTTAGCATCTATGCCTTGCTCCTACATTAGCAAGGCAAAGAGGTTCAATTGAAATTCAAATAGGACTTGGTGTAGGCCTATCCATTGCCATGTGGGTTTTTTCAAGAGTTCTTTAAAGATGGTTAGATTAGTAATTGAACAGTTACAAAAAATAAGGCCTCCACTGGCTAAGGATCTTATGCAATTGAAGCCTATCTTTCGATGTTGGCCCTCGGATCTAATGGTGGCTGAGTCAAGGACCATCATGAAGAGAGGAACTGAAATGGATTCAATAGCAGATTCAAGGATGAGAGCTTTAGTGTTTAGTGCATCTAACTAACTCATGTGTTCATGGGTTGAACGATACTCCAACTCATCCATGAATGGTAATTCTAAGGTTGGAAGAATATGCATCCAGTCTCGCTCATCCTTAGGGGAAGGAATATATTTAGCCAAAGGTCGCGGATAATTGGAGGGTCATTAGAGTCTGGAGGGTCATTAGAGTTTCCTTTTAATAGTGTAGAGATAACATCCAAGTCAATTGAGGATATTTTTGAATACTACATCTTAATATGGACTATCTCCTTTCAATTACCTAGAAAGACTAGACCATTGCCCTAGTCTTCAATGAGGTGTGAATTGTGTATCTAAGGTCAACCCAACAATAGATCATAGTTAACTCCTTTCATGATGACAAAGCTCACCTTGAATTGACTCCCACAATCTGGAGTGGCCGATCCCTCAACAAGACTCCTAGTGGTCTAACTTTGAGTCTATTGGTTATTGTCATGTTAAAGTGCACTAGTTCAATCAGTGGATTTCCCTAGGCTTGAAGTACATTCTAGTTAATGATACTCACATTGCCTCTAGCGTCCATGTCTTTGTCATGTAATATCTCCAAGGGTCTCCACATGCAAAATCAAATGTTGCTCGGCTCCTTCCTAGAATGTGTTACCCCCCAATGCACTTAGGATTAGGGTTACACTAAAGCCAAATTGTGGAGCAGGGTGGGATTGGTCAGGGTTTACCTTTTACCCATGCTTTTAGTCCTTGCCAAACCACTCGACTACCTTTGCGTAGAGTTCTGAGTGGGATGGTATCTTTAGTTGACGCAAGTGATGCAATTATAGAAGGTTTGATATTTTTGTAAGTATGTTATGAATGGCTTGCATCATGAACTAGAGAAACCCCCTACTTCATGGGCCATGGGTTTTTTGGTGGCTCATTGTGATCACATTTGCTAGTCATGGCCTTGTTTGGAGAGATGCATCAAGTATGTGAGATAGGCTGGGGATGCTAAGCATCTCATTGGTCTACTCTTTTTATAGCTCTTCTTGCATTGCCTTTACCCATTCCTTGAACTTTTTAGTATAGCAACTAACTATTGAACTAGGCTAGGATATGAGTTATTCTTGGCAATAGTTTCCTTGGTGGTCCGAGGTATCATTGTAGCACTTTTGGTACTAGATATGGGGAAAATTTGAGGCATTAAGGAGAGGCCATTGCTCTTAAGTTTGAGTTAATCTCTCTTCCTCTATTTATTGGTATTGTTTTTACCAATTATTGAGCTATTCATTGCAGTAGGGTCCTCCCCCCACCTTCTTTGCATGTGGGTGATAGCATGCATTGTAATGGGAATACTATCCTCATCATTTATCATTTCCACAATGAGTAATCGTAAGGTTAATGAAAGCACAATGGCCTTACTACCACTTGCCTTGGGTTGAGGGTAATTAGGACACATGTGTGTGATTCTGCATTTCGGACAACATTGGGAAACTTCCTTTCCCTTAGCTTGCTCATGTTTCTGTGATATTAAGGAAACATGTATTGATTGTCTAGTCTTAACATCATAATTGGCACATTTTTCTAATCCATGAGGATCAAGTGTCCTTCATCATTATAATAGACAAAAGGGTTTGTGTATTCTTCCTCCTCAATTGGTTCCTTGATGAAATGGATAGTGGCATTGCTAGGCAGATGGGTGATTATTGGCATAGGGGTCTAGGTATTCCCAAAGGATTGATTTATGCCATTTGTAAGATCTCTTGATGCTTTAGAGGGGATGGAAATGTAAATGGTGGGGAAAGTGGGAGTTGTCTAGGATAGTTAGTACCTCAACTATACTATTGATAAGCAAAATTAGGGCCAAGAGCCTTTGTGGGGCTCTATAGTATGTGGCTTCATGGCCAAAATATTTGCAATTTGTGCATATCCTTGGTGGTCGGGAACATTTCAAGGGGAGGTGGTCTCCACCACAATGTATACACTACATGTGTTGGTGATATGGCCGTGAGATTTTTAGTGCCTCAGCCATCTTGAGCATCAACAATCAAGTTTAGTGTCTCTTTACTCTTTGTGTAAGGTTGTCCTATATGGTTTTCTTAGTGGGATTCCATCATACACTTGTCCTTACTTCATTCTTTGTGGAGGTCATCCATGCAGATAGCCTTGTCAAGAACATAATTGATGATGGAGCAATTTAGCTTAGAGATTCCATCTAAGGTCTCGTACATCCTTTCATTGTGGATACCTTTGATGAAGGCCTTGGTGACTACCTTGGCTATGGGTCTCTCTGTAAGAGGTGTGCATTTGAATATGATCTAGACCTTAGAAATGTAATCCTTCATGCTTTCCCCTTTTAGCTATCCTATGTTCATCAGTCATACAATGAGGTTATTCCCATAGATTGCTAGCAAATTGTTTGATGAACAAATCTTTCAATAGTAAAAAAGAGGCCTTCTTAGTGGCATTCAACCTTGTAAATCAGGTTTGAACTTTTGCATTCAAGCAGAATTTGAATGCTTGTGCTTGCTTGGTGTCACCAAGAAGATTTTTTGCCTCACAAACTTACTTGAACTATCCTATGAAATTTTAGGGATCATGTCTAAATTTGACTAATTGCTTTGCTACTATTAAGGGGATTTTTGCTTGAACTCTATTTCTTGACATGTTTTTCATTCTTGTAAGAATAAACTGTGTGATATGGGTCTCTAATTGTAGCATATCTATGTGGTCAAACATAACACCTTTGCACAAGATTCCAGAGGGAGTCTTTTGATGAGCATGTAGCTTCGACATTTTGCAACATTTGCCAGATGCTATCCATTTTTGCTTGCATTGTTGAAAGTTGTTGTTTGGTGTCATTGTTGATATCAACTAACCGATTGAAAGTGGTAGTTACTTTCAGTTGCACTTAGACAAGTTTTTTTTCTATAGCTTTTGGGGCCATGTTTCTAATGTTAAAGCATGTAGCCTATTAGAAGCTATCGACTATGGCTTGGAAATTTCCCGAGTCACTACTTGGATTCCTAGGTCTATCCATATTGCTAGTTGAGGTCTCCATGGTCTCTCACTTGGCAATTTGATGCTCACATCCAGTCCTCCGTAAGTGCATGAACCTCCATTGTAGGACAAATATATGTAGTTTTAATTATGTTATGTGCAAATGTGTGCATTATGCAAGATTGTTAGATGATTGTGCTATATGTACATGTCTGCTAGTGCTGTGTAGCGGGGCAAGTGATGCACTGAGAAAATGAGTCCGTGGTTGCAATGAGAGAGGTTAGAGTGGTACTTAAAGAGTAGTGTGTGGGTATGAGGAGAGTATGCATCTTTATGTATATGAGGATGGTGTAAGTGGGAGTTCACTCTCGTGGGTGCATAATGTGTTACAAGTGCAAACTATAGCACATATACAATAAACTACTCACAATGGCACAAGATTCCATGAGAGTGCAAGAGGGTGAATCGATTGAATAGAGCCATGAACATGTTTTCAATGCATAGTGTGTGTGTATGCATGGTGTGTAGGCTACAGTGTAGATTAGTGCTTTTTATGGTTAAATGAGGGTGGATTAAGACAACACATGTAGAGTTGATTCCTAATGCATGTGTGCATACCTTAGATACGTTAATGTGACTATGATGTTTTGGTTGTGTGTATATGTTGCAAGGTGTTATGCATTGGTGGGCTCTAACTATGGTCTGCCAATTTGAACCCACTGATCATGAGTTAAGATATTAAAATCAACGCCCTCATCGATCAATGCCTCAAATGTGTGTGTTTTCTTAGCAGTGATAGTCATGCACAGGTAAGCCAGAGCTACCATTTCCTCATCTTCATCTTCGATTTTTGTGATAGTGGCCACTCGCACCTTAACAAGGGATTTTAGCAATGGAGGCTCGTGTAGTGCTTTGGGTAGCTTTCCTTGGTAGTGTAGGAGTAGCAGTCCTCATATTCGCTCTTATCATTGAAGGAATAGTAGTCCTTGTATTTGTCATGAGAACTATCCTCATCTGATTGCTCATAATCTCCTAAGTCTTGATGTGGTGTTTCCTTTTTATCGGTGACTAAGGCCCGATTGTACATTAAGTTTAGGTTGTGCACCTTAGTCCACTACCACTTGGGTTCAACCAAGAGATTTTTGAGAGGTTTCAAGTCAGCAACAAGGTTGTTGGCTAACTTTCCCGTTGGGTACTCCAAGTTCTCTTGGAGTTCTGGCCTATTGCTAGGGACATGGAGCATGATAGGTTTGGATTGGCTATAAGGGCTTTTGGCCATCATGCAGAGTGGCACTGTAGGCTCCTTCTTGGGCACTCTCTCTTTCTCTGCAGCTTGCTTGTACTCCTCTTCCTCATCTGAGAATGGTTAGATCAATTGTAGCAAACACATGCATCCAATCTCACTCCTCCTCTAGGTAGGGGATATACTTGTGAGTGGCCTGTAAGAGTTTCTAATTTGCACGTCACCCTTTAGCAATGTTGGAGATGGCATCCAGGTTGGCTAATGTAGTCTTCCATGTATCCATCTATACTCTTACTACTTCTATTTGATTTCCCAAGAAGATCAAACCATTGCCTCAATCTTCTATGACCCGTGCATTACGCATCTAGGGCCGGCCTAACAGGATGTCATAGTCCACTCCCTTCATGACTATAAAGTCAATAGAGAATTGGATTCTTGCGATCTTCAAGGGCTAGTTCTTTAACACTCCAAATGGTCATACTTTCATTCCATTGGCTAGGGTGACACCAAATCTAGCATTCTGAACAGGTGGGTTATCCCAGTCCTAGAGTATTGCATGGCTCAACACACTAACTCCTACTCATATATCTACAATTTCCTTTCTCGTGGCGTCTCCCAACAAAGCTAGGATTGGTAAGATTACATGCCTTTTGGTCCCTTCCCAAAAAGCATTAATGTGCAAGGACTTGGGCACCAAGTGCAGCATTAGACTGGGTATTGCATCATGATCGTGTAGATAAGCTCCCTCTTGCTCCATCGGTCCTTCAACCCACTGCTTCAATTCTTGCCATAGCATTAGATGCTGCCTAAGTAGATCTCCTAGGCTTAGAGTCACTAAGGTGGTCACTAGTGTGGTGAGGAGTTCGTTGACTACTTGCCTCTCTTCTAGTTTTGCGTTTCTTGGCCAATGGCCTTGATTGGTTTGCTATCCCATAACGTGTAGGCTCTGTTTAAGTGGCACTGCTTGTGGCATAGTTGTGCTCTCTCGACTTTGGTCATGGAGGTGAGACTGGTGTGCTTACGCTTGAGAGATCATCAATCTCATCTTCCAATATGGGCTCAGCATTCTTTAGGTGCTCTTGGGCTTCTTTCACCCACTCCTTGACCTTTTTGATGGCCTCGAGTTGGCACTTCGAGTTGGGTTACTCCCTGACCTTCACACTCCCCTTCTCAACTGTCTTTGGAGTTGATGTTTTTGCCTCTGCATTTGTAATCATTTTTTTGATAAGTAAAGTCGTGGCACTCTCTATCTTTAGCGTGACCTTTGCATCAGCTTTCTTTATCCTTCACCTTTGACTTTTCTTTCCGATTGAGGCTGTGTTGTGGAAGCATTTGGGGCCGAAAGTCTATTGTGGGGTAAGAGATAACAAGGTGAAGGGAGATTTAGGGAGGAGAGGAGTAGATGGAAGAGAAGGGGATTAAAGAAATAGAAGATGTAGAAGAATACTCAGAGAGGTGAAGCGTGTTAATTTATTTTTGCATTATGAGAAGATAAAACTCTTGTAGACCAAAAACGTACATAAAACAATACCTTCCTCTATGCTGCTCAACCCGCCGATCTGATGCTTCCATTTGCTCCAAACGAGGGGGGAGGTAAAATACTAGCACACATGGCAAAAAATCTGCTAGATCACTCCTTCTTCATCTCCTAGTTCAGAGTGATGTTCACTGCCTGAAAACAATGATTGCACGATTTCACCAATCCTTCTTTTTACATAAAATCCTCTCAAAATGGCTGAAAGCTACATGCTTTCTTTTACATGTCATCCCATTCTAGAATTTGTGAATAGTTTTTGGATTTTTACAAGAGATAATATCTAAAATATTAAAAATTGTCTAAACTTGTCCAAAAATCTAGTATTTTTGGACCATCCATACTACAAACACTAACATTAATGATTAATATGGCATTCGCTCTCTAGATCAATAGGAAAATCGCACTCTATAGTTTTTTACACGGTGTGTGCATAGTGACATGACATCCACCCCCCTCTTAACCTGCACATCCTTCGGTATGTGCCAAATTCTTACAGATCTGCAATGTCAGAAGAAGTATCCTCTACCATGTCAATGTCTTCATATTCTACCTCTTCTTGTTTCATATTCTCATGTTTGTGCTCAACAAACTCTTGGATGACTTCATACATCTCTAAAGTATCAACATAAATAACCTCTTTTTTTGCCCTGTTTTCAACATTAATTGCTCCACAAATTTCAGCCACTCTATCAACATCAACCAGCCCTGAAATACCTTCATTTGCAGCCGTCAAACCATATGTATTTAGTTCTTTTATATATTTCTTTTCAGCCATGCACATGGCTGAAATATTCTTAAAACTGCCAAGACTATATGCTGTCCATTCCTGCAATAAACATAGTTTCCCCCTTTCTTGGAGGCATAATTATCTTCCTAGAGGCACTGTCATAGGCTCCACTTACAACATTGCTGTCTAAAAACCCTTAAACTCTCGTGCATTAAGTGGCATGGGATTATCTTGCAGCCTATCCCGATTGCAGGGATGATTCACACAAACGGTGAGAAACTGTACCGCCTTTGTATTGTCTTTACTTCGAACCTGAGCATATGAAGAACCATCATCCAAGGCTTTTGTTTCTAGCCTTGATTTTGAGATATAGGGCTGCCCCAAAATCATTGGATAACTATATGAATCCTCCACAAAAAAAATGATATTCATCCCTAACATCTCCAATAGTCACGGGTACATTTAGGACAAGCCGCATAAAGATCCCCAAATGAATTGTTTGTTGCTTGTATGCACCATCCTAAGTATACATCAATCGGTCAAATTCCACTCTCATACAAGCTGCATGCCATAACATTGATTTCGGAACCATGATCCAAGAGAGCTATGCAAGGTGTCTCTCTTTCTCCCACTTTAACAATTGTCTCTACTATAGCACGAGCCCAATGCGTTCGTGTAAATAATGACTGCTTGGAATAAAATGAGCATCTTCTTCTTCATGTGCTTATTGATGGACATCCCCATTATACATAGCCTTCTCTCTACGCTTAATGCTGCCCATAATACCATTTTAACCACAAGCTTGCTATCTATACTTCCATTTCGTCCATTTTCAACATCAGCCTGTTCCAAAATAGCACGACATGCATCATCATATTCCCTTTGAAGATGTTTCTCTATGTCTTTGTCAACATGCATCAATCCTTGCAAAACTTCACCATCAAACTATCTTTTTCATTTTAGCATATCAATGATTGCATCATGAAATTCACGCTTTGCAATTCTAAGAATTTTGCTAAGTGTGAATTCCACTCTATTGCCAAGTATGCAATCTTTCAAGACTTTTTAAAGGTTTGTGGCAGTCTCAAGATCCGATTGTAACCTATAACCAAGATGCTTGCCCCTTTTCTTCCCTTCTCGTTTCTTCTCCTGAGATGCATCCTCCATAACATGCTCAGGTATGGCTTTTTTAGCCTCTTTCTGTTGCTCCATTTTACTTTGTGTGATGCGTTTAGATGGACCTGAAGAGGAAGGACCAGTAGTGTCCTCATCTCTTCTTCTCTTTTCTTCCACAAGAGCTTCTTGATTACGAACCTCAGCTAAATAAGCATAGGCTGAAAATGAATCCACTTATGCACTCCATCCTGTTCTTCCTTGTATACTCTAACTTGCATAAGCCAATTTAGGCTTTTTTGTTTTTCCCTTTTCTATGCAATCTAATGCTTGCATCCAAACATAAGATTTTGCTTCAACCATGCCTCCTTTACAAACTTCATCAGTCATTTCAATTCTCAACCCATATGTGATTGCATCTATGGCAACAAATGCTGTCCTTGTAGCCATATCTTCCAACCTCTTCTGCATGCCATCATTTCCAAAATTTGGCTCTATTGGAAGACTAGTTTCTATTGCATGTATTTTGCCATGTTTCCAAAACACCAACATTTTTGCTTTTGCTTCACGATAGGCTGTACAATCCCACTTTTCATGCTATAAACTATCACATCAAATGCATCTCCCTTTGTATCTTGCTCTATATGGCCTTTGGGCTATTGTATGACCCTTCTCTTCTACCTTGATATCCAATTTTGGACCTTTGCATAGATTTATGTTAAATTCAGCCTCAAATTACGCATGTCTTTGATTAATTCATCCACATCATCACCTTTAAGATCTTAAACCAATAGGTATAGTCGGTTGTTCCGCCATAGCTATAGGCGCCTTGGATGCAATTTCAACCCCCTTCTGAGCACTATCAAGTGTGGTGCTTGTACCGCATCTTAATTTCATCCGCTCTCTCTTTACCAACATATGCACTACTTTAGTTACATTAGCCCAATCTGATTTCAACCCTGTTTCAGAAGAGGCATCTTCTAAACGATCAGTCAGCTTCTCCTACAAGACAATATCTGCAGCCTTTAGAAACAAATCAATTTTTTGACTCTCCAATGATTGCTGCTCATCATCATCCAACTGCGCATATCGACTTTTAAATTCACGGAGCAAAGCTATAGTAGTCACCCTTTATTGGGCTTTTCAATCCAATCTATAAATGTCTTTTTAGTTACCAACCCTGCATCTTTCAATAAAAACTCTTATCTCAAAGCTTTCTTAAAAGCTGCCCAATCAACATCTCTTCTATGTAACTCATCAATGCAATCATGTCAAGCATGCATGGCCAAACGGGAGAAATACCGACTCCATGCATACTGTGGTACCCCATGAAACAACATATTTTCTTCATAAAACCGAATGAAGTTCAAAATATTTTGACCTTTAAACTGCTTCAATTCTTGTCCCACTTCCTGCAATGCATTCATAGCTAAGGAATCAATTCTTTCTGCTTCCGCCGAGTTTGCATTTGCTGTTGTAACACTAACTATTGATGTTGTTGTTGCTACAACAAAGTAATCATCTGTTGCAAAGCATCACTACCACTTGATCCAGCAGAATCCCCCATCTTTACACACTTGTTGCCGACTTTCACGTTAGGTTCACCATTATCGAAGCATTTGGATTGAAAGTCTATCGCGGGGGTTAAAGATAGCAGGGCGAAGGGAGATTTCGGGAGGAGAGGAGTAGATGGAAGAGAAGGGGATTAAAGAAATAAAAGATGTAGAAGAATACTCATAGAGGTGAAGCTTGTCAATTTATTTTTGCATTATGAGAAGATAAAACTCTTATAGACCAAAAACATACATAAAACAATATCTTTCTCTATGTTGCTCAAACCGCCAATCTAATGCTTCCATTGGCTCCAAAAGGGGGTAATACACCTGGCCAGAATTTTGCCAGATCACTCCTTCTTTATCTCCTAGTTCGGAGTGCTGTTCATTGCTTGAAAATAGTGATCACACATCGTGCGATTTTGCCAATCCTTCTTTTTACATAAAATCCTCTCAAAATGGCCAAAAGCTACATGCTTTCTTTTACATGTCATCCTATTCTAGATGTTATCTATAGTTTTTGATTTTTACAAGAGATAATATCTAAAACTTCAAAAATTGGCTAAACTTGTCCAAAAATCTAGTATTTTTGGACCATCCACACTACGAACACTAACATTAATGATTAATATGGCATTCGCTCTCTAGATCAATAGGAAAGTAGCACTCTAGAGTTTTTCACACGGTGTGTGCGTTGCGACACGATAGCATCTAAGTTGTTGGATCCAGGTAGTGATATATCGGCCTGCTTTGTCTGCATGTGGGTCATGACATACATCAGGATGTGTGTGTCCTCTCTGTTAAATGTCTCAACTCCAAATAGCCCCAATGGTACAGATGGCTCGTTTGCCACACTAGAGGGTGGTCTTCATCTAGGGCATTCAGCAAATAGATGAGTGGCTCCACACTCATGGGCATCTAAGATCAACCTTTTTCTGATTAGCCTGCTCCTGTTTTGGGCAGTGTGAGGAGATATGTCCTGGGTGTCCACAAGTCTAGCACGAGATTGGTTCTTGGGTTTGCCTTCCAAAGCCTCTGTCTCTACCTCTACCTAATTCCATCATCGGTATAGGTCAGTAATCCATGAGGATTGCATTGTCCTCTTTGTCATATGTCACGTAAGGGTGCACATAAGGCTCTTCATTATTTGGCTCCTCCACATAGTGGACTAGAGCGTTACTTGGTAGATGGGTAATGTAGGGACTAGGTGGCCTAGGCATGCCTATAGGGTTTATCTCCATCCTAGGAATGGCTAGTTTGACATCATTAGGTGCTAGAAGAGCCAATGGGACTCCCCTCTTGAAGAAGTTTTGCAACCTATTTGCTAGGTAAGGCTGTCTATATGGTTGCAAATATAGGAGTCTCCTCGGTAGCCTGCAATGTAGGGTGTCGTGACCAAATCTACCGCAATTGGCGCAAGGTTAGGACCTCGGGTCCTGAAATTCAGCTATAGCAGGTGGTTTTCACCACAATACATGCATTGGACATGAGGGGGTGTTGGTCATCTCATCATTTCTTGTAATTTGGCTAGCTCCATCTTCATCTCTGCTAGCTCCCGACTTACGTTTGCACCTTGCCCTTCCTTTTATCCTGGGTACTTGGGTCTGGTCTTTAACTTGACATTGAAACTCTCTCAAAGTTTCTAGCATTTGTCTCCTCTTGGGTCGAGCTCTTGGAGCTTCTCTCTTTGAGTTGGTTGTCCACTCTAATTGCCCTGTCAAACACCCTAGCTAGTGTGTCTCCCTGCAAGCTTGAATTGCCTGCCAAGGCCTTGTAGAGTTCCTCATTGCGTATCCCATTGATGAAGATTGTGGAGACCACTCTTTTGGTGGGTCTCTCACTAGTTGGAATCCTCTTGAAGGGATTCCCCACGTGGTGACATAGTCTCTTATGTTCTCCTTATCTTTTTGCTTGACATTCATCAGTCGCACCAAGAGGTTATTAGAGTACCCATGCTTAGAGAATTTCTTGATGAAGAGACCCTTGAGGTTGTTAAAGTCAGTTCACTCAACAACATCCAGACTCGTGTACTAAGTCCTACCCTTATCTCCTAAGCATAGACCGAAAGTTTGTGAGTGCAGCGTAAGATTGGTGAGGCTGTTGGCCTCACAGACCTAATTGAACTACTCTATGAAACTATATGAGTCATCGTTTGGTTGGTACTTGTCTAACTACTTAGCCACGACATGGATTCTTGATTGGCTCTTAGAGCCTTGGTTGATGCCTAATCCTACAAGCAACAAAGTTGCCATTGTAGCGATGCTTTGCTCGGCAGAAGTGTTGTCCAGCAATTGCTTCATAAGAAGCTCACTCAGCATAAGATCTCCTTCCAGTGCTCTTTTCCTCTTTGTATCAGGGCCTATTTTATTTTTTCTTGCTAGGGCTAGCACTCACTGAATCTCGTGCATTTCTATGCTCAGCTGCAAGTTCCTGGCTTGTTGCTCGTGATTGTAGTTCACCATACACTGCAAGGCTTCTCACGCTAGTCTCCTCTCCTCTTCGAGGTCTGCTACGATATCCTTGGATATCCTATTGTGGTAGTCTGTCTAGGTCTGTAGATCGTAATTGGCAACTAGCCACTGGATTTCCATAAAAAAATTGCCTAGGTCAAGCTTTTCATCCTGTCCGTGGTTAGTGCTTGACTCTCCCATGTTTGCGGTCTTGTGCTCCACTAGGTTGTCGATGAGATTGATCAAGTCGGGTAGATCCACTCCTCCAATGAAGTAAGATTGGTCCTACACTTGGGGTTCTTGATCACTCCGTTACATTTTAGGGTCTTCTCCTACTAGTGGGTTCGTTCTGATGGTTAGGTCTGAGTGAGTTTCTTGTTAATTACAACCAATCCTCAATTTATAGTCACTCAGTGTATGTGTGTGTACTCTCTTCCATGCACTGTGCAAACTCAGACTTTTGGCTTTTCAATGTACTCCAAGTAATAAAATCGATGAGGGGTGCGAATGCAAAATGAAAAATGCAACTCACACTATTCCCCTTTTCCATTCGCAGCCTAATGTGGCTCTAGGTTGTTCCCTGGCTGCTCCTAAGAATTGTCTAGGGTCTCTACTGCTCCTATATGCTTGGTTAGGGTAATTTTAGGGTTTATGAGTTGGTTTTGGCTCTAAGTGAGATTAGACTCGCAAATGGGGCACTAGAGGTTTCCTCTAGGCCGTGGGTTATGATTTTCCATTTTCTCGGCTTTTGTAAGCTAAGTCATTTATCTTAGGGGGTTTTGAGGGTTTGTTTTAGCTGATTTTAGTTAGAGGCTAGTAAATTTACCCTATTTATGTTCTGCCAAGTTGGTCCCATTCCCAAAGTCAGACTGTCTAACTCTAGTGGTGTGGGTTGGTCCGATTGGTCTGTTGTTCAACTCAGATGGTCCCACTCAATCGACTCTAGGAGTTGGACGTGGATTGTTGGTTCGATTGCAGCAGGTGCAAACAAGAATGCCAGTGCAATCGATGCTGGAGATTCCCAAGCTTCACCACCTAACGTGTTACCTTCTAGAACCAATGATTAGAACACGATGAAGACAAGGAGGTACCTGTAATTGAAGGATCGAATTCAAAATCAGCATGCTCAATTTATTTTGTATATGCATTTCTCTCCCTCTCTCTCATGCTGAAGTGTAGAAATGAGCTCTTCCCTATTGGTTTTGGACTTTTAGGGTCCTGTCCAACCAACCTCAACCTTTCAACACCATGTCTTGCATGCATTAAACCCTAAAACTCATTCTTTTCCCTTTTCTTTTCCATATTCTACTTGTTTCACAACATCAAAACCCTATTATTTCCCAGCAAGTTATTGGTCCTAATCTATTCTAAATGCAACAAAAATCCAAAATAGAAAATTGAAATGTTTCCTGCTACTTGCCTAATCACCAGAAAACTGAAATACTTACATGTTTCAAAGATTAAAGCGCCTAAATCTCCTACCTATATCAAGCACCGGTTCAAGGATGAAACCCTACTTCAATGCTCGATTCGAAGTGCGCAAGCGCTCAAGGCTCGAATCCATTGGTCCTGGAAAAATGGAACCAAAATGTTGGGAGGTCATGATCGACCACCAAGAACCACTGACCATCAAGAATTTCAAGCTGAGCACTAATGGCTACCTCTCACATAGTCGACGTGCTATCCCTCTCTACAAGTGTAGTGTGCTTACCTCAATGCTTGATTGAGTTGCCTTCTCACTCATGCACACTAGTAGCTCCATGATTCATGATGGGAGCTCAAGAAACCTCAAGCCTCCTCCTTCAAGCTCCATCCTCCATAGCCTTGCGTGAGACAAGAGAAGAGAAGAGAAGAGAAGAAGAGAGGAGATGATGGAGAGCTTCTTCTCCTTGATCCCTCACCCTCACCCTCCGACTCATACACTTCCTCTCTCAAGGACACTCAAGCAAGCAAAGAGAAGAGAAGAAGAGAAGAAGAAGACTCCACTTTTTCCACATACCAAAGAATGAGCTTCTCATTCACATTTTGAGTTTATATACAAAGCCCTTATCCCTTTGGGCACCCATCCCCTTTTTTACATGACTAGCCATTATGGCAAGGTCCCCTTTTCCCATTCCCTTCTAGTTGTCCCTTCTCTTTACCTATGCCCTTCTACCCTTTACAATTCACACAGGAGGGAGCTTGGTGCTCTTTTATGAAAGTTTTATGGGTTCCTTGCATTTAAAAATGCGCTTTTGCCTTTGAGTTGGATTTTGAGGCCGCCCTTGCACTTTTGACCATTTCCCTTGATACTCCTTCCTTTGTGTCCGCATTTGGAGTTTTCTCGGACTTTTTTTTTCCATCTTGAACTAGGATTAGCATTGAAAAATAATATATTCATGAAGATGCATTATGCATACATGGTATCATATGCTCAACATGTTGAGCCCACTTGATTTGAAGAGGCAGTTTTGAAAACAAAGATTGGAAGAATGCTATGGATGAAGAGATAGATGCACTGACAAAAAAGAAGACATGGGATCTAGTTGAGTTACCTTACGGAAAGAAGGCAATTGTTTCCAAGTGGTATACAAAGTCAAGTGCAAATCTAATGGCTCATTGGAGAGATACAAGGCAAGGTTAGTTGCAAAAGGTTATGCTCAAACATATGGTTTGGATTATGAAGTGACATTCAGTCCAGTGGCTAAGATGATTATAATGAGATCGGTTAGCTTCTATCTATGGTTGAAAAGTATACCAAATGAATGTGAATAATTCTTTCTTGAATGGTACATTGGAGAAAGAGGTATACATGGATTAGCCAAAAGGGTATGTTCACCATAAATATCCACATTATGTGTGCCAATGGAGGAAGACATTGTATAGATTAAAGCAAGCACTAAGAGCTTGGTGTGAGAGGATCAACAAGTTCTTATATAGCATAGTATCTAAGCAACAAAGCATGGCTAATTATCCACTTTATGTCAAATATGGAATGGTTGTTGTGGTCATCTATGTTGATGATCTCATCATTACAAGTACTCTAGAGAAAGAGAGATTACTAAAAAATCATGGGTTACACAAGGATTTTGACATTAAGTACCTTGGCTTATTGAGGCACTTTCTTGGCATTGAAGTGATTGATAGTCCACATGGAGTCTGGTTAGTGTAGAGAAAATAATCATTAGAGATGCTAGAGAAGTATAGAATGATAGGATGTAAGCTAGTGGATACACCTTTGGATCAAAACATTAAGATGGTAGATGATAGACAATATTTGGAAGATGCCACTATGTTTAGGAAGATGGTTGATAGCCTAATCTACCTAACCATTAAGTGACTTGAGTTACTCAGTGGGAGTCATTAGTCAATTTATGTAGAGACCATGCAAGTCACATTTGGATGCAGTGAGGAGAGTCTTGAGATATGTGAAGAAGATAATTAGCTTTGACTTGTTCTATGAGAAAGGGATCAAGCCTACATTTTTTGGTTATATAAATGTAGAGTGGGCTAGAATTATCATGGATGGGAGATTCACTAGTGGCTATGCATTTTAATTTGGTTTAGCCATGGTAAGTTGGAATAGTAAGAAGCAACCTATAGTTGCTCTATCTAGCATAGAAGTAGAGTATAGAGGTATTGCATTGGTAGCATGTAAGTAGAAATGAGTGAGATTGTTACTATGTGATATGGGGATAGAATTTGATGGTGGAGTTATCATGTATTGTTGTAACATTAGTAGCATTATGTTGGCAAACAACCTAGTCTATCATGTAAGGATGAAGCATATCGAAGTGCACTACCACTTCATCAAATAGAAGTTTATGGATGGAGAGATAGACTTGGTACATGTTAAAATCGATGACCAAGTCACATATATATTACCAAAGCATTAGGTGAGGATAAGTTTGAGTAATTTGGGAGTGCACTTGGGATATTTCATTTGCAATCTCATTGTGATCTTGAGGGGGAGTGCTGAGAAATAAAGCATAGGATAAGTCATAACCTATGTATGCACAAATAAAGTAGAGACAGTGTGTGAAGAGTCTTAAAGGTCAAAAGGTGTCTATTACTTTAGAGGATACTTGTGTGGTGTATCAGTTGAGAATGAAGAAAGAAGAAGAATGAAGACGATGAAGAAGAAAAACTCTTGAGCCTCCATAACTCATGCCATTCCTCCTTCCATTGCACACCCTTTTCTATTCCTATAAGAGACCCTCCTCTTTTGCTGCCTTCTTTTGGTTGAGTAGTTAGAGAAGCAATCTTAAATAGTTGCATGTTGCAATGAAAGCATGATCTAGAAAAGAAGAGAAGTCCTCCACGAATCATTTGAAAGAAGAGTCAAGTCTTTGTCTTAGAACTTGAGGCTATCTTCTGGCCTCTTTCTACATCGAGATTGAATATCAAAGGGAAATCATGCTTGCTATGTCTTGCAAAGTTGTTGTAGTCAACTTTCAGTGAGTTGTAGAAAGCCACCCATGCTTCCATATTGTCATCCAAATTCCTTCTCCAAGTAGACTGATATTCATTGCCCTCCACAATTTTTGGCACATCAAACACCTTGTCATGCCAATAATCTACTAATTCTCACTACCACAATCTATAGTCGTGAATTTTTTATTCTAGTGATATTTTCCCTAGCCTTAGCAGAACAACACCTGAATTACCTTTTGCATAATATTAAAGGCAATTCCTTGTTTAGTCTACGAAAAAAGCTAAATATGAGTTGCATAGGTGATTCTTGAGCCTCCTACTGCTCCCAAGTGGTGAGTTCCCTTTTCTAACTAATCGATAATAAGTACTCCCCCCCTCTGCAGGAAGGGTATGTCTGGCATTGGTTGAGAAGTGACAATAATATTTATTCTAATTTTTTCTACCCATTCTCTTCATCTTTGCATGGCTTCCATATTATTTTTTGTAGAAGTGGATATCCTTTTCATTTTTGTGGCAGTTTTTGATCGTGGAAACATTGGATGCTCATCTTCTTCTTGTTCCAAATCTATTAGGGGTGATGATGGTGCTTCCATGGTTTGGGTGGGTTCTTCAGCGATGACCATTCCAATCATTCTCGATTCTTTTATGGAGAGCCCTATTTCCTTAAATCTTTGCATGTGTTCTTCCTTTATCATAATGTACTCTTCCTAGGGAACGATCACCTCTAGATTGTGCTTGAGTGCTTGCCTAGTAAGTTACAACTTCTTCTTGAATTGTTTATCATGTTGTCCTTGCATGGCTTTCAGACCTCAAGTAGTATGCTAATGAAGCTTTGTTATTGAGCTTGCACCACTACCTTTATTGCTTTAGCTCTTTCCATTGCCACCCCCTTCTTGTGCTAATTGGGTGGCCATGTTTTGCAATGCATCCACATTATTTTCTTCTCATTGACTCACCTTCTCCTTTGCCATGTCTAGCGCTTAGTTTTTTCATTTACCAAGGATTTCCAATGTGCTTTATTATTATTGCTAGGTTTGGGCTAGGATATTCCTTTGTCGCACTTCATAATCCAATTGCTTTTGGAGTTGGGCATAGTTATGTGTGGATTTTTCTATCTCATTCTCTGACTCAACTAGTTGCCTATGCATCCTCTTTGACTCTCTTTTCTTCCTCCATATCCCTTAATCATTGTTCTTGTAGTTGCTTCATCTCCTCCAATTCTCCTTCTAACTTGTCTTTGTCTTTCATGGCTTGGGCATATTGGCCTTCAAGTTGCACATGATTTTCTCTTTCTAGTTTACATTGTTCTTGTAACTCTTCATATCATTTTTTCTTGTTATTTTTTTCCATGATTGAAATTGATTCTCTCTTTAGACTAAAAATATCTCTTGTTTTTAATTGTTAATATGTTGTATAGGCATTATTTTCTTTCTTTAAGGCTGCTAAGTTTGACTTCCACTTCTCATCAAGATAGTCTATTTGCTCTTCCATACCTTTTAATAGCTCTTCAAAGTACCAAAGTCAACAATCCTTTCTCCCTCGATGTTTTAGGCACCTTTTGACTAGACTTTGCATTTGCCAATCGTTAAGTTCTTGTGGCAATGGCTTCATTTGATCTCACTTGTGAGATTGTGATGACTTGTCAAGCAAGTTGATAAGCCATACTTTCTAGTTTGCTTCTAGTGAAGTCTTCTACCATTGGGGGCTGGGATGGGCAATGTGGTGGCTACTAGTGAAGTGAGAGGTTTTTCTAGTGGAGCCTTACCCTTTCCCATGATGATTGGTGACCTTGCCATTAGTCCTATTGCACAGGTGCCTACTTATGAAAAACCTCCCAAGTAAAGGCCCATCACTATTAGTTCTTTTGTTCTTGAGGATTGCTCTATTGATCTTCTAATTGCTAAGGCCATATCTTTGATCTTGTTTTCTAAGGTGCTCCTCCTCCTCATGTTATTTTTTCTTTCATTTCTCTTCTTCCTTCTTAGATGCTTCTTTTGCCTTTTCTAGTTCTTTCTCCTCTTTAGCCATGTCTTGCTTTGGTTTGGTCGACACATTGATGATACAAATCTTCTTTTCTTTTAATTGATAGCAATTGTGGCTTCCATTTTTGGTGTTAGGTTTCTAGCATCCAATATTTTATGGATCTTATAATCTCTTGCTTCTCAACTTAGGTGATCACTCTAGCCCCATGGCTTGAGCTTGAATATCAGCTCTCATTGGCTATGATTGACTTGCTTCCTACTCTCCAACTGAGCCTCTCACAAGGACTTCAATTGTGACTCTCCTACCAGGTGCTAAATTGGTTTTGAGTTTTTGTTGTGTGACTTCACTTCTTCTAGCAGTCTCCTCCATCTCTAGCTGCAATTTCCTAATTTCATGTTCTTCTTGCTTTCTTGAGGGTTCGTGCTCGAACATTCAATGCATGTGGATGACACCTCTTACATTGCTATAACTAGGGATTCTCATGCTATTTTTTTGCTCTTGAATGAGATTCTTTGGTGACTTCTTGTATAATGGTTATTAGCACACTCCTAAGCCCTACTAAAGTGTCTCTGTATAATACTTCCATGCAATTAAAAAAATTAGTTGGTTAGTTTGAAAGTTAGTTAGTCAATTAATAAGTTAGTAAGGTTACTAACTAAAGACCAACTAAAGTGAAAACTAACTAACATTAATAACTAACAATTTTTATTTAATTAAAAATATATAAAAAATTGAGAGTCGTAATTTGACATTTTTCTCGAATTGACAAGGATTGTAGCCACCCTTGACGAAAGTTACAATGTGAACGAGAGTTATGAGCCATATTAATCATTAGTGTTAATGTTTTTAGTATGGATGGTCCAAAAATATTAGATTTTTGGGCAAAACTAGCATATTTTAGATATTACTTATTATAAATATCCTAAAAAGCTATGGACATTTCTAGAATAGGATGTCATGTAAAAAAAGCAAGTGGCTTTTTTCAACTTGTTTTGGAGATTTAATACAAAAAAACAAGGATTGGTGAAATTGCGCGCATTGCAATCGCAGTTTACAAGCAGTAAATAACACTTCGAACAGGGAAAAGAAGAAGGAGTGATCTAGAAGATTTCTAATCAAAAGTGTCATGGGGTTTATCCCCCTTTTGGAGCCAATGAAACTATCAGAATTGCGATTTGAGCATCAGATTGCTGATCTTTCCAAGACCCCCTCCATAAAAAGAGCTCTTCTTCTCATCTACAACATTTCTTCTCTTGTTTAGCTATAAATACGAGGCATGGGGAGCAATTAGAGAAGCACAAGGAGACCACAAGAGGATGCAAGAGAGGGGTAGAGAGAGGGAGGTAGAAGGATACCCCTCCAAGAGATTGCAAGAAGGAGCTTGAGAGAGAGAAGAGTTACCCCGAGAGGCTGCGAGGGAGAGAGTTAGCTCAAATCCCCCTATCTCAATCTTCAACTAAGCCATCTTTTCTTACGCTCTCCCATCTCAAATCCATTCCTCCTTCTTTATCTCTCAAATCCACTTGCTGAAGTTGGCCCCCAAGCGAAAGATCTCTCCAAATGTTGAAACTCCCACCACAACCAACGGAGTCGCAAACCAAGGGACCGCAACTATGAGAAACACATCTCTTATGAATCAGGTGGACTCCATTGTATTAGGGAAAAGAAATTGGGAGAAAAGAACATTTACATTAATTATCACAACTTAATTGAGCATGTTTCGAGATAATGAGTGTACAAATTTTTTTTGTTCATTGCATTCATCTTAGGTGATCAATTAAAATTGCATATAGAAGCCGTTAAATTGCACATAAATTACATGAAAATTTCATGCTAATATATATGAAAATTTTCAAGAATATACATTAAATTGCAATTAAGCTAGATAGATAATATGCATCTACATCTGTTTTCTTGGTTGAAATAATAGGAAATCCTATTACATCTCACAAAACATAGATTGAACTTGGGATAGAATACGTAAGATTCCTAGGAAGTTCAAAGAATTTCAAACCCTAAAGAGTTGAAGGATTCTTCTCAAGGCCCATCTTGCTTGAAGCTGAAAGAAATTCAAAGTCCTTAAGTAACTATATGAATTATGCGACAAACCCTAATTCAAATGAATACGTAGGGTTTCATTATAGGGAAGCCAATGTCCCAAATTGCAATCAACGTTGCAAGGACACTCCTTCATTCAAAAGAATGAGGAAATTAAATTAGGTTATTTCTGGAAATATCAGACGATAATGGGGATAAATCCGATAGTAGATGCTATCACATCAAATCGAAATTTCCTTCGGTAGAGAGAACAAAGAATTGTCTAGTACATATTGTGCACTTCTACTTATGTTTGTACTTAGGAACACTTGTTTGGAAAATGAGTCATCTAACAAAAGAATTGATAAGAAGAAAATATTTCAAATTGGATTCAAGTTGAAACACTTGGGAAAGGCGTGTTGAGCACCCCCAGCTAGCCACCAACCCTATCCAAGGAGGTTTTTGATAGCCACGTCGGGAATGTGGACCGAACTCGTCTCCTGAGAGGTCTCTCCATAGAAATGTCTGTTTGTAGGAGGATGCTCGGGTGCTAGGGGGGCTCTGGTTGTAAATCCCAGCCACCTTCTCAATCTAGCCAAAGCTCCTCTAAAGAAAGAAATATTTTCTCATTTGGTTGAATGTACACACAATCTCGACTTAATTCATTTCCAAACTTTATTCAAAGTTTATGCAAGGATTATGCAAGCTATAGGCCCCTTCTCCACCCAATTTATTGCAATGCTTCCAAGATTGCACGAGGATGTCGCAAAAAGGATTAGATTTTGAGGTGCTAGACCACTTTCTTATATATAAGAAGATGCCCATTTCTTCAACCATCAATTGTAGAAGTGTGGATCATACTCCATGGCAGCATAATGGTCCATATCTTGTGGTCAAATGCCGATATGGGTATTATAGGTTAGAATATTAGTGAGAAAGTCACTTGAACAAATTTGACTAGTCATATGAAGCTCTTATTCACTAAGGTCTCAATCTATGTATGGATGCAACATTACATTATCTTCTAGTGGACATTAATGGGTTAAAGCAAGTACTTGAAATGGAGTGGGGGCAACATAAGTAGGTCATACTTTCACATCTTAATGGCACACTGTTGCTCTGCATTGGTCATGATTTGACATCCCACTCTTTCTCATTAAGCTTGCATCATACCATCTCATATGCCATGACAACAACACCTTTGTACTCAACCTCTATACTAGATAAGGTAGGTGTAGGTTGTCTTTTGCTACTCCAAGTGACTACTGCACTACCAAGTAAAAACATGAATCCACCAAGTAGATCTTCTATCATATATACCACCAGTCTAGTCTACATCTACGTATCTGAACACATGTGTAGAAACTATCTCACTCAATTTCATCTACAACATCAACACACTGAAATTTACATTCTACTCCAAAGGCATGGGAAGAGTTTCACATGTTTTCATACCATAATTGGAAAACATATCCAAGTCATGTAATCTTTGGGACAGCCAAATACCATCAATACATAAGTTATCTCAACTCATTAAGATCTTTCATGTCAAAATTTTTCTTCAAAGAGCTTTTGACAGAGTCTTGACATTAGCAATCACACTATCACTATCACTTATAAAACTCACATCATCCACATAGACAATTATAATGACCAAAGCTGTATTCTCCCTTTCTAAAAAAAGTGAGTGATTTGCACTAGAAAGATAGAAATAAATGTTAATAAGATACTCTTCGATCTTGTTAGACCATCCTCTAGTTCTTGCTTCAATATGTAGAACACCTTCTTTAACCTACACACATATGTGGGATGCTCCAAATCCTCACAGCATGTTTTTCATAAGTCCTCATATCCTAATACGAAATATTTTGATTATATTGATTTCAGTATTTGTATATTCTCATGGCCAATATCCTTAAGAAAAGTTTCAATATCTAAAACTACATCTTTGCATTTGGCATACATTACAAGAATTTTAGTATTTGAAGTAGATACATGACTAAATTTGTTTCTTTTTGCAATTAGCCAGGTCTTATTTTTTAAGTCATACACAAAACAACCCTTTGCATTGAACCTGATCTAAAAACATTGCTGTACAATCTAATGTAATGGATTGCACACGTAATCTGTAAGACAAACATTTTTTTAAATCATCATGATATGACAATATAACTTTTCCAATTTGTAAAATTGAGTGGCATGAATTATCACTTGTCTCTACATAACTTAGACTTTGCAAATCCTACATCTCTCTAAAACATTTTACATGGCTTGTCATATGATTAGATGCATATGAATTAATATACCATACATAATCAAAAGTGCCTTTCCCTACAATAGCATTCATCATATGCTACATGACAAACAAACAATCATCTTTATCATCATTATACCTTGATGATGACACACAATTTCCTTGTTACAATTTACCACCTAATGTTATTTGTCATGTCATAACAATTGTCTATAATAAAAACCTATTCTTCCACAAATGTGATAAGTAAATATAGAGTTACCAGGACCTCTACTCTACTATCCACCTCTTCATCTAGATCTTCCCTTACCTCTAGAGTTATTATGGGGGGCTGTCATTTGACCATCAAGACCCACAGACTGCTTATTATTTCAAGAATTTCAAGCCAACTGCAATGGCTACCTCTCACATAGCCGTATGTGCTCTCACACCTACGAGTGTAGTGAGCTTACCTTCATACTCAATCGAGCTTGTAAGGTGCCCGCCCATTGGCTGTCCAGGCATGATTTTAGCGGTCTATCGAGAAACGAATCTAAGCCTCGCTGCCCGACACTCTTATGGAATGTTTCAGGTTTTGTCGCCTAGGGTTTTCCAAATTCGCCTCGTAACGGAACGTTCACGGCCAAACCTACTAGGATCGACTTGAATTTTGGGCTCCTAGTGGCCAAGGTCTCCTAATAGCATTCTAGCGTGGATCTTGGACATCCTACTTTACACAGAGATACCCAAGACGAAGCAGATCCATGCCACACTTGGTTCAAAGAGAATAGGAAAACGAGAGGGATGTGCCGCTCAACCTCTCTGCCCATAGGCATAGTCCCATTCCGGTCCCATAAAACGGCATGAATCGAGGTTCTATCCTAGCAATTTCTAAGGTCGAAGACGCTAAACCTTGTGAGAAGCCTCCCATGTCTCTTGGACCACCCTATCGTAGGACAGACTTGTCGGGGGTTTCGTCCACCCACTTTTCTTAATAGCTTTAGTTTTCTAATTAGGTCCTACCACATTTATGTGTGACACTTAAAGTTAGCTTCATTAATTAAGCCTTTTAGGGAATAGGGTTCGTTCGCATAACTTACACCACAGACATGAAAACAGAGTAAAGCAATCTATTGACAAACAAGTTCAAACAAGTTCCTTAACTTATCTTCAAGTTAATATTTATCTCATGCCCATATAGGAGAAATTATGTATCCTTCTGTCCAGTAGAGGTATCCCTTCTGCCCTGTAGACCTAACTGGTCCAAATCACATGGCACCACAAATTCAATCCTTTATCTAGAATAGGATTTCCCAACATGCCTAGATATTGGGGCCCACGGAGGTCTTTAACTCCATTCCAGACCTACCAAGGGGTGTCCAGAGCTTCACCTAACCTGCAAGCACGAAACATGATTCCCGTGGTTGACCTTTTCACCATTCGACCTTCGTCCCATGAATCGAGCAGTGTCCTCTCGGGTTAATCCGTGGTGCAATCATGGAGGTGATCCACCGATGCAATATATCTTTCCTTAGTTAAATCCTTTAAGAATCCAGCACAACAAGGCATTCAGCCCTAATATCAGTTTCTAGGAAAACATTCCTTTATTTCCATGGCAACTTGTCATCACATACCCTTGCCATGCATTTATCATAAATCACAAGCACTTGGAACATCATCCAAACAACAAACTAACAACTAGTTGAAAGTAAAAGCATTTAGGGTGTTGTTAGATCAACCAACAAAAAAACCAATTGTATTCTTCCCAAACAATGCAAGAATATTCGCAATAATATTTCCATCGCATATATGCTCTTCCCCTTGGGATCAAAGAGTGATTCTATGTAAAATTTAACTCTTGTATGCACAATTTTTAATGTCATGATTATGCCATGCATAACCCCTAACCAATTCTTCCTTGTAATTGCTCAATCAATGAATAAGCCATATGCAACTAGGTGCAATTAACTTCCCTTAATACATACACTTTGCAAGCTCGATCTTTTGAATACATGAGACAAAATGACCTATACTCGTGTATCATAGTATGGGGCCTAACATATCTCATACAAGGAACAAAACAAGCATCTACCAATTTGGAAATACATTACTTACGACTGGAACCGCATTTGGATTGACAATGATGCCTTTGCTTAAGCTTCATTTTTGGTTGTGGGATTGGCATCTGCATGCAACATTATTTGCTTGGAGACCATCGTCCGCAAGTAGATTCAAGAGATTAAGAAGGTGGAATAGATTCGAGATGGGAGAGTGTAAGAGAATATGGTTAAGTCGAGGATTGAGATAGAGGGAATTGTGCAGCCTCTCGGGTTAACTCTTCCCTCTCTCTCTCTCTCTCTCTCTCTCTCTCTCTCTCTCTCTCTCTCTCTCTCAAGCTCTCCCTCACAATCTCTTGGAGGGGTATCCTTCTCTTTACCTCTCTCTCGTAGCCTCTCGAGGTCTCCTTTATGCTCTTTGTGCCTCCCCATGGTCTTTATGGAAGGGGATCATGGAAAAATTAGTGATATGATGCTCATATAATAAATTTGATGGTTCCATTGGCTCAGAAAGGGGGGTAAAACCCTAAGACACTTGGTTAGAAAGCTCTCAGTTCACTCCTTTTCTCTATTCGAAGTGTTGTTTTCTGTCTGTAGACTGTGATTGCGGCGTGCACAGTTTCGTAAATCCCTCTCTTTATTTTTTCTTTTGATAAAATCTCCAAAACTAACTAAAATATCACTTGTCTTTTCTTTTAAATGACATCCAGTTCTAAAAACCTTCATATCTTTTTAAGATAATATCTAAAATATCTAAAATATACTAGTTTTTCCCAAAATCTAATATTTTTGGACCATCCAAACTATACACATTAATACTAGTGATTAATATAGCTGATAAGTCTCGTTCATGTTGTAACTTATGTGAAGGGGCCACAGTCCTTGTCAATTCGAAAAAAATATCGGATTTATAACTCTCAAATTTTTAAACATATATTTTTAATTAAATAAACATCCTCAATTATTAACGTTAGTTAGGTTTTTTTTCTTTTTTAGTTAGTCTTTAGTTAGTAATCTTACTAACTGATTAATTGACTAACTAACTTTCAAACTAACCAACTAACTTTTATTGTGTGGAAGTATTACAGAGCTGCCTCCTTCCTCAAGCACTCCGGTAGCTCCACAATCCAAGGTGTAAGATCAACCAAGCTTGATCCTCAAGTTCCAAGATTCATGCTCAATTTCCATGAATGAGACAAGAGAAGAAAAGAAGAAGAGAGGAGAAGATGGAGAGCTTCTCTACCATGGTCCCTCACCCTCACACACTCAGTCCCTCACTCCCTCACACTCCCTCTCTCAAGAACAAGCTCAAGCAAGCAAGCAAGAAGAAGAAGAATAAGAAGAAGAAGAAGAAGAGAGCTAGTTTTGGCCACACATAATAATAAGCTTCTTCATTCACTTTTTGCCTTTTATACAAAGCCTTAATCCCCTTTGGCACCCATCCCTTTTTACATGCCCAACAATTTTAGCCTAGGTCTTTTCCTATTCCCTTCCTATTTGCATTGTGCCTTCACCCATGCCCATCTACATTTACAAATTGCACAGGAGTGAGCATGGCACTTTTTTACAAAGATTTAGAGTGCACTTTTATATTTAAAATGCACATTTTCTCTTTTGCGCTTGCACTAAACTTTTGAGATTCTCCTTGCACTTTTGGTCTTTTTTCCTCCTATTTCTTCATCCATGAGATTTTTTTTTCTTGCCTCTTGCATCTTTTCAATTTTCTTTTTGCTTGAAAACCCTTACGTGGAGTGTTTGTGCCCTAACATTACATGAGAAGACTCTTTGTTCCTTTCCTTTTGCTTCGTGTGGGTCTTTTCTTTGTTTTTTTTAATAAAAAAATTGTTTTTTTGTTTTGGAGATACATTGGGAGGGAGCACACTAGACATCATCTTGATGCTCTTCAGTAGTTACGTTTCAAGGGAGCCTAAGATATTTGCTAAGGAATGCATAACTTTGCAAGTAGCCCTTTTGGTTAATCCTTACATTGAGAGGGGTAGTAGAGAAGTGATGATTATATTTTGAGAATTTGCTATTACTCATATATTCTAAAAGGCTCATGCAAAAAGCTGGCAAGAGAGTGGACCTTAACATTAGACGGGTCATTGCACAATTGTCTATCCCTACATTCATATCAAAATAGAGAGGTGGCAAGCACTATTCTTGGGCTACTGGTTTTTGTTTTAGTAGAATTCACAAGAGACAGAGGTAATTACAAGTGGTAAGAAAAACAGGGTCAGGGCATGCCATGAACTTGTCTAAAAAGTGGATAAGGGAAGGTCGAAGGCCTTGTGCTCCAAAGGTTAGACATTATTTAGGAGTGGTGGCATTGACATTTTAGATCAAAGGTATGTCATACGTGCCATGCTTCCCTTGGTCAAAATCCACACCGTGGCCTCTCGGGTAAGCCTTGTAGGTGGGGTCATCCCTTTCATATGGTAGCATGTTGCAAAAAGCCATCCATGCCTCAAAATTAGTGTCCCAGATTCTTTGTTGCCATTTAGGTTGGGCTTCATAGCCTTTGACCTTTCTTGGCTCTTCTGTGACCTTATCCTCCCAATACCTCACAGACTCTCTTCTCCATAGTGTGGGCTTTCTTGCCCTCTCATCGAACCACTGCTTCCCTAGCCTCTTCATGACCTGGATGGCTCCTTCAATCACAAGAGTGTGTAGCACTTGATTCAAGGAAGAAGGGTAGAAGAATTCAATTCAAATGGTGTGCACCCATTCTCCCACTGCTCCCAATGGTTTAATTCTAGTGCCCAATTGATAGGTAGTTATTCCTTGGTTTGTGACATATTTGGACATCGGGCTTGGCATTAAACTTTCTCCTTGTGAAGTTAGCCAACTCTCTACATTTCCTTTTGGCCTCAACAATTATTTCTGCAATGGTAGGATATTCTTATATCTTGGCCTTGTGTTGTCGGAAGTGGGAGAGGGCTCTGTTCACCAGGTAGTGCCTCTGTGTCGACACTTTGCTCAAAATTGGGCCCTTCACCCCTTGGTAGTTCTGCATGGGCTAATGTGGTTGCTACTCTCAGTGCTCCTGTTCTTCAATTCCAAGCTACTCTAACTCCTCTATCGAGAGCCTTACTTGCAACAAAAGTTGTCTAAGCTTAGGCTAGTGGTGCTGGTCTCCTTGGGGTGTGTTGTTGGAACCCATATTTTATGGCTTTCCTTTGAGACTTACAACTTCCTCTTTAGCCCTTTCACAAGGTCACCATCCTTGGCCTGAGTTACATGAAGTACTGTATTGAGGAAGGCATCTTGTTGGACCTCTAGCCTTGCCTTCACTACTTTGGCCCTTGCTTCCACCATGATTCTCTTGCTTTCTACTAGGGCAAGGTGCTCGGCCAAGTCCCTGACTCATCCTGCTCTTGAAGGGTCTCAAAGAGTCGGTTCTCTGTCTCCAACAACTTTTTAGTTGATTGCATGTCCTTCTAGGCCTTAACCTCTTGCAGTTCCTTCAATATTTGTTTCTTTCAGCTCCTCTCCTTCTGGAATTCTGCATGGGCTTGTGTCTTTACCCTCTTTAGTTCCTTAGTTAGCTCCTCTCTTAGGTTCTTTAATTGTTCAAATGGCTCCTATATATCCTTTCGCCCTTGTATGAGGCTTGAGAATTCTGTTTCTAGCCCCATTTCTCCCTCTATCTTTTCCACTTATAACTCTTTTGCACTTTCTTCTTCCTTCTCCACCTCCATTTTCTTCCTTGCTTCTAATTTGTCCTTTAGGTCATTCACTTGCCTCTGATAGATGGTTATCTACTTTGTCTTCTCTAGTTGGCAGGCAACCAAATGTGTCCTTTTCCTCTTCCAATTCCACCATGGCAGCTTTCCTATCTTCCTTCATCTTTTCAAGTCGGCATAGGAGCTCCTACATGTACTTGTCATAGTTGGTCGCGTTGTTGACATGGCCAATGGTATAAACATTGTGGATGCTTTAGCATTGGACTTCTTTGAATCCTTTCTAAATTTGGCATCCATGATAGTAGGTCTCTTTGTCCCTATTATTGGAGCTCCACCATTGGGCATTGGGCCGAGCTGCTTCACTGAGTTCAGAAAGTATTGAACCCATGCCACCATCTTGCCTTGGTCCACTCCCCCTTTTGAGGTCTCCTAGATGGTGATTGGCATGAAAATTAGGGCTGGTGGTGGTGGGTTCATGGGGGCCTTTCCCTTGCCTAGCACAATGGGCTCTTGTACTCTTTCTTCTACTGTAGTAGCGTTGGCGTCTGGCTCATCACCTGCGCTTCTCCTCATGAGATCTTCGGGTCAAGCGGCTTGCTCTACTAACAACCGCAAAACTAGGGCCATTTGCTCATCTTCTTTTTTTAAAGCCTTTCCTCGTCTTCTATATGTTTTCTTCTTCATTCCTCTTCCTCCCTTCTTGGCTCCTCTTCCACCTTTCTTACTTGTTTTTGTTCCTACTTCTTTCTCCATTCATCTTCTAATTTCCTTGATTCCTTTTGTGCGACTTCTACTTCCTAGTCTTCTTCTGCAATGGTTTTCTTCCTCATCCCTAGGATGGTCAACTTGTTTTTTCTTTTTGTGCCTCGATTTGATGGGACTAAGTCCTCCTTCCCTTCCTCATTGATGGTTCTCTCACTTGAAGCCCCTTGTTATCGGTGGCCTTGGGGTGGAGCTTTCCTCTTTCCAGGTGACAACACTAGCAATCTGTGGGCTAGTGAGTGCTCAGGGGTTTCTTCTACCACTTCCTATCTTTCCAAGACCCCAATGGAATCTTGGATGATGGCGGTGAGTACATCTCCAAAGACTATGTTAGAGGCCTTAGTTGCTGGCTTTTTCCTTGCCGTCTTTGCTATGGAAGCTGGAGACTCCCCACTTGCTGCTTTGGCTCCTGTGTTTAGTGCTTTTGCTGAGGCTTCCATGGTCTTATGTACATAGCCATTCCAATTGATCTCATCTAGAGACTTGTCCGTGAGGCTCTCGAGTAGTGGCACTCCAATCCTGCTCATCAAGGCATTGTGCTTGTGATTGGAGAATAGAGCATGGACTGTCTTTGCTTGCAGCCTAATGTCGGGGTTGGGGAGGTCAACTAAGTTAACTCCATCATTTATGTACACTTGGGCCTTGTCCATCCCTAATGTATTGTAAACATCTCTTTTGGGTTGCCTCTCGGGCTTGTTGACTAGCCATAGAGCTCTTTCTACCATTTTGGGGCTCAACTCCACTTCTGCTCTACAAGTCTCTCCTCCTCTCATTGCCAGAAGGTGCCATGGTTCCTATCTTCGCATCAAAAGTTTGCAGGAATTTCGTGCACTTGCTGTAGTCGATGGCTTGGCTAACATTCTCCATATATTTATCAAGGTTACCTTGGTTGACCGTCTATTTTACCACTTGCTCTTTCATCACCAAACTCTCTAAGTTTTGAATGCTTCTGAATTTAATATGATTGAAGGCCCTTGCTTCTGTTGTTAAGTCGTATTTGTCATGTTTTTCTTCCATAAATGGGAGCTTGTTGCATTTGTCATGCCTGGCCATCGGGTTCTTGTCATGATGTGAAAGCTCACTATTAGTTTACTTGAAATGACTTTTTGCGAAAAGATGAGGGGGTTATGAATAGATACTATGGAAAGATGAAGTGCTCAAGTGTAGAATGAAAATTTTTGCTTCAATCAGTCCACATAGTTCCATCTGCATTTCATGAAAATTTTTCTTAAATACAAATTAACTTTTATCAGTCCTTTTTGCTTTTTTAAAGTTCGGTTTAAGGTTCAAGTCATGTCTATTTTTCCATCTTATGCCCTCCCTCTTAAGAGTGATGAAAATCCTTCCTAGGATTGGAGAATGAAGGGTTAAGGTCATTAAGCACATGCTTGCTGCACTTTACTTTGTTATGAGCCAATCGTAGAAGTTTGGGTTATACTGCAAGTGGGTGTGACGAGTCCAAGTCATGAGGTCTAATGCCTATATGTGTAATGTAGGTCAAGACATTGGTTAAGAAGTCTCTAGAGTTCATCCTACTGGCAACATGTAGTTCTTCCTTAACCAGGAGGCAATCCAAATAGGGATGGCCATGACATATTCCTCTATAGGTTGTTTGCACATGATGGCCAAGACTCTGAACAAGGTAGGGTCATACTCAGCTATTTTGATTGGGCATCTCTGCTTGGTGTTGGTGGTCATAATTTGGTAGCCCTCTTGTTCCCATTGGAGACATAGAGCATACCATTTTCATAGAAAGGAAGAGTCAAAGTCAGCTAGCTTTGTTAGCTCTTCTAGCTCCTAGCTTGTTGCAGAGACTTTGCCCCTGTGGTAGGATGTGATCAGCCACCATTTTGTGTGAGCTTACTCTTAAGAGATCTCTCTATCAATCAAGGCTTCAACCATTTTGAGAATCTTGATGAACACAAACTCATATTCCTCCCAAGTGCATGGTAAGGAGCATCCTTCGATTGCTAATGTCTCATCGAGGAGGCCTAAGTCCAGTCATTCATAGCTCGCTAGCATGGTGAATGTGGCATCCAAGCATCTAATATAGGTGACAAGGTCGCCCCCCATATTTGCGGCAAGTTATGAGGCCAAGGCAAGGATAGATCCATGCTTACAAGAAGGTCTGCAGCCTACGTAGGAGGTTGGGGTTTGGCTAGATTAGATAACTTAGGAATTGATGCATGCATCATGAATTGGTCAATAGGGCATTTAGTGGCCACTTTTGTAATGGGTTGGTCTTGGGACTCAGATGATGCATTGCTTTTCGCTTTGTGGAGCCATTGGGACATTGGGACATTGGGAGTGTTAGGTTGAGTTGGTCTAGGGGCATTTGGTTGTGGTTTTGGTCGATAGACTTGTTCGGGCTCGATGGGTTTGGTTCCTTTTGGATCAATTGGTTTCTTAGTCCTCATTGGCTTATCGTTTTGTGGAGATGGGTTGGAGGGCTTGAATGGAGGGACATGCATGCCGCTCATAGTTTTGGGCAACCAAATCCAATTGTTGCCTTCGTAGTAGCCTTGGGTGTGCAATAGGTCTTTGGGCACCCATTGCAGCTTGACCAATGTTTGTTTCTGTATTGCCAACTTTGTCTCATAGGCCTAGGGCATGGTGTTCTGTGGTTAGGAGTTTGCATGGTTTGACTTCTAGGTAGCTGTGGTTGTCGTTTAAGCACCCATTTGAGCTGCTACTCAGTGTCTTGGATGTGGCTCCTTTAGGTGGTGGGTGGTTTGTCTTGGCAAGGTGGAACAAGTTACGACCTGTCTCCTTAGACCTTGCACTTGGTTTTTCTACCGGTGGAACTGCAAGCTGCAATGGAGCTGCACTACCCTTGTTGAAATCCATCACTATCCAAACAATGCCAATGGTGAGGTGAATGCATTGTGAGTCATAATCAACATTGCAGTGTGCTTGTTTTTTGAATGCACGTCCTAGCAGCAATTTCTTACTGGTGGCCTTAGTGTTAGGCATCACATAGAAGATCATAGATAGGGTTTTAGACTTGATAGAGATTGCTATTTTTGCATTTCCCCAATAGTGGGTAGGATTGTCCCCCAAATGGGATGAGTTTGGTGTTAGTAGGCTATATTTGGGGCTGACCAATGAGGGTCTAATGATCGTGCATAAGGATATTACAATCATCTCCCTCATCAATGAGTGGTAATGAGTGCATTAAAGGCATATGTTGTGTGACTAGTGATCAATATGCATAGGTATGTAGTTGCCACTTCTTTCTCATTATCTTTCTCAATCTTAGTGATAGTGGCTACTCTTATGTTTATAAGTAGGTCCAACATTGGAGGCTCATGTGTTGGGTGGGCTGGTATTGGTCGATTGCTAGAGCTTCTAGGTATCAGGCCAAGTGGCACTAATGGTGGGATCCTACTCTTCGATGACAACTGAGATGATGTGACTTTTTGTGAATCACTGGTTGCCCTTGCAGCCTGCTTATAATCCTCCTCTTCATTTGAGAATGGCAGATTGATGGTGGCTAGCACATACATCCAATCCTGCTTATCCTCGGGGCAAGGAATATGCTTGTTAGTGGCTCACATGAATTCCTATCTTGTGAGTCTCCTTTCAAGATAGCAGAGATGACATCTAGGTCAACCAGCATGGTCTTTCAGGTATCCATCTTGACTCATATAGCCTCTAATCTATTGCTAAGAATATGAGACTATTGCCCCAATCTTCTATCACTTGTGCATTTCACATCTGGGGTCAGCCTAGCAAGATGTCATAGTCCACTCCCTTCATGACTATGAAGGTCACTGAGAATTGGACTCCCACTATCTTAAGGGCCAATCCTTCAGTACTCCAAATGATCTAATCTTCATTCCATTAGCCAGTGTGACATTAAACCTTGTGGTCTCCACAAGTGGGTTATCCCAAGCCTAAAGACTGCATGGCTAAGCATACTGACTCTAACTCTCGTATCTATAATTTCCTTCCTTGTAGCATCTCCTAATGCATTGATAATCAAGAATGCATGCATCTCTGTACCTTCCCAAAAGGCATTTACATGAAAAGACTTAGGCACTGAGTTCAAGGTTATGCTTGGTATGTGTGTTATTGCATCATGGTTAGGCAATTCAATCGCTCCAAGCTTGTTGTGTCGTCATTCTACCCACTGCTTCAACCCTTGCCATATCGTCAGGTTTTGCCTGAGCAGCTCTCCTGGTGGAGGTAGGGTCACAGGGAGCCAATATCAACATTGTAAGCAAGTTGTCAACTGCCTGCTTTTTGTTAGGCTCTACACTCTTTTGCCAATGATCTTGGGTATCTAAATGCCTGTGATGTCTAGGCTCTATCTATGCGGTGCTTCGTGGGGTGTAGATGCATCTCTTGATTTGAACTAGGTAGGCAAGACCAATGTGCTCACACTAGAGAGCTCATTGATTTTGTCTTTGATAATGGGTTTAACATATTTTAGGTGCGCTTGGCCTTCTCTCATCCACTCCTTGACCTTATCAACCACTTCTAATTGGTGCTTTGGATCAGGGTATTCTTTAACCTTGGCACTTCCCTTTTCTGCTATCTTAGGAGCAGATGTCTCTACTTTTGCATCCGTGACTTACTTCCCCTTTTGCAACATGGTGACACTATCTGTCTTAAGTGCAATCTTCATCTTAGCCCTCTTTTTCCTTCTTCTACAGCTTTTCTTCCCTATTGAAGTTGCATTGAGTTTGCTAGGTCCGGGTAATGAAATACCGGCCTACTTTGCTTGTGCTCGAGTCATGACATTTAGCACAATTAGCGTGGCTTTGCTATCAAGTGTTTCAACTTTGAACAGTCCCAATGGTATAGATGGCATGATAGACAAACTAATGGAAGGTTTCCACCTAGGGCACTCACCATACAAGTGTGTGATCCCACACTTAGGGCATCTCAGGTCAGCCTTCTCTCGATTGGCTTGCTCCCTTTTAGGGCATCAAGATGAGATGGGTCCTAGGTGACCGCAAGTCTAGTATGCGATGGGTTCCTGGTTCTATTCTCCTAGACCTCTACCTCTTCTCTTGCCCAACACCATCACCGGTACTGGTCTCTGAAATCCATCAAGATGGGATTTCCCTCTTCATCATACGAGATGTAAGGGTTTATGTATGCTTCGTCCTTGTTTGGCTCCTCTACGTAATGTATCGGAGCATCGCTCGGATACATTACGTAGTGTATCGGAGCATCGCTCGGTGGATGGGTTGTGATGGGTCCAGGTAGTCTAGGTATCCCTGTGGGGTGGATGTCCATCCTAGTTGGCTTTGAATCATTTGGTGTTGGGAGAGCTAGTGAAGTCCCCCTTTTGAAAGGTTGTGGTCTATTCCCTCGGTAGTAAGACTGATTGTATGGCTGTGAGTATGGCAATTGCCTTGGTAGTGGGCAATGCAATGCATCATGGCCAAACCTACCACAATTGGCACAAGGTCTAGATCTAGGATCCATGCACTCGCTTGGAAGGTGGTTTCCTTCGTAATGCACGCATTGCATGTGAGCTTGTGTGGGCCTTCTCATTATCTCTTGAAGCCTAGACAACTCTAACTTCACATCCACCAACTCCTTGCTCTCTAGTCGACACTCTTTCCCTTGTCTTAGGTACTCTTGTTAGATTTTTCACCAATGGTTGTAGCCCTTTCTAAGGTTCTAGAGATACTGCTATCTCAGGTTGTGGGTCTCGAGCTCCTCTCCTTAATTAGGTCATCCACTCGTATAGCTTCTTCGAAGACCCCATCTTGCACATCCCTTTGTAGCGTTGAGTTGCTCACCAAGGGCTTGTAAAGCTCTTTGCTTTAGATCTCGCTTATGAACACAGTTGAGACCGCTCATTCACTAGGTCACTGTGCGGCGTGACTGGGATTCTCTTAAAGAGACTTTGCATGTGGATGACATAATTTTGGATATCCTCCTTGTTCTTTTGATTGATGTTCATGAACCTAACGATGGGGTTGTTCGAGTATCCCACCTCAAAGAATCTCTTGATGAAGAGACTCTTGAGCTTATTGAAGTCATTGTGTTTAGCATTGTCTAGACTAGTGTACCACATCCATCCTTTGTCTCCTAGACAAATTCCAAAAGCTTGTGCATGTTGTTGCACGAGGTCCGTGAGGCCATTTGCCTTGCATACTTGCTCGAATTGCTCCAGAAAGCTATAGACGTCATTGTTTGTCGAGTTGATACTTGTCGAGTTTCTTAGAAACCACATGTATCTTGGTCTGGCTCCTAGAATTTGGGGTGATTCCTAGTCCTACTAACAACGAAGTTACTAGGGTTGCTACCCTCTATTCTACATCCATGTTGTTTAAGAGTCACTTCATGAGAAGCTCGCTTAGCATAAGATCAGACTCTAGCGCTCTCTCCCTCTCAGCGTTTGGTCCTGTCCTATTTCGATTGGTGAGCGCTAAAACACATTGGACTTCAATCATTTCTATGTCTTGCCTTAGCTTTTGAGCTCATTGCTCTTAGTGATAGACAACTATGCTTTGGAGTGCTTTCCTTGCCAACCTTCTCTCCTCTAGATTGACTATGATGTCCTCAATTGGTCTACCACGATGCTCCATTTTGGTTTACAAGTCATACCGGGTCATCACTTGCTGGATGTCGATTGGAATTCTCCCAAGTCAAGATCATCATTTTGCAAGTTGGTATTGGCTCTTGAATGTTGCCAGTTTCTTGAGTAACTAGGGTATCAATCAGATTGATCAAATTGGGTAGAGATGCACTTGTAATTGTGTATGTTGTTGTTGCTCTTGAAGCGGCTTGATGATTCAAGTCTCTCAATGTTCAGTGATTGGGATCCTTGGCTACTATTCAATGTTTGTGGGTCTCCTTCTACTAGTGAGTTTGTTCATCTTATCTTACCTTGCGTGAATTTGTTGTTATTTAAAACAATCCTCAATGTTATGGGCACTCAAATGCCAATGGTGTGCTTCTCAACGTGCACTGTGCAAAATCAAGCTTTCAGCTTTTCTAGTGTGCCTCAAATGTTCAATTGATGCAGTGTGCAAATTCAATGGAAATAACACAATACAACATATGCTTTTCCTAATCCTTTCGTACATTTAACAATCACTCTAGGATTTTTGGTGTGCCTCAAATGTTCAATTGATGCAGTGTGCAAATTCAATGGAAACAACACAATACAACATATGATTTTCCTAATCCTTCCATACATTTAACAATCACTCTAGCTGATTTATTCTGGTCTCTACAGTGTCCTAAACATGTGGTCTCAGGGGTAGTAGATTTGAAAAAATTAGTATGGGTCTCTATCAAGACACAGGGTTGAGGGTCAATGTGTTGGGGTAGTTTTCTAGGCTGTTAGATCACGATTCATGTGAGTCTGGTGGCCCTATGAGCTATTCCATGTGTTTGGAGGCCTATAGGGGTGTTTTCTAGATTAGACATAGCCTTTGCTTACCTTGGGTGGATCCAATTTTCTAGATTCTAGCTTTTGTGCAGCTCATCCAAGTGACAATGTTCAAGTTGCAATGTCCAAGTTGTAGACTCGGACGTTTGAGTTTGGTACTTGTCCGATTTCAAATGGAAACAAATGAGCTCTCTCTCTGCCCTCTTGCCTTCTCAAACCCTTTCTCTCTTGCCCTGTTACTTCCCTCTTCTCTCTCTTTGCTGTCCTAATGCCTTGAAGCTCTCTTTTTTATGTTTTTTTCCTATTTTGGGCCCGTTGTTACGGCAATAACCCTATTGTGTGTTTCTCTAATTTCCTTTTTTTTAAAAAAACCTAAATGCATCCAAATCACAAGCAACCACTTATACTAATCCATTCTACTTACGTAAATCCAAAAAACCAAAAAATCTTATTTGCAAAGTAGTTCAAATACCTCTTTAACTCCCTCACTTCCTTCCTACCTCAAGCATTGGTTTGGAGCAAACCTTGCTTCAATGCTCAATTCGGAGTGTGCAAGCACTCAAAGCTTGAATGTGGGAGCTTTTCACTCGATTGCCAAGACCCATAGACCACTTATTGTTTCAAGTGTTTCAAGACAAGTGCAATAGCTACCTCTCACATAGCTATACGCACTCTCACACCTACGAGTGTAGTGAGCTTACCTCCATGCTCAATCGAGTTACCTCCTCCCTCAAGCACTACAGTAGCTCCATGATCCAAGGTGCAAGCTCAATCCTCAAGCTCCAAGCTCCATGATCCATTGTCGTATGCAAGATAAGAGAAGATAAGAGAAGAAGAAGAGAGGAGAAGTTGGAGAGAAAAAATCAGTTAATCAAGACTTAGCTAGCTTTTAGAGTTCCTTCCCATCTAGTGCCTATGCGGATTTGAGACATTCTCATATTGCAATAACACCTCCCATTAATGCCAAAAGGATTGCATCATGGACAATTGTCATGGAGGAGGAGAAAAAGGCAATAATCGCATTAATTGATTAGAGTAATCCCTTTCATACTCCGAGTCTTTTGGATGCACTCACAAATTTGAGGGTGCTAACATGATCCTCTTAGCTCTCCAAAAAAATTGGAACCCTCCCACTATGTTTATTGTGCAATATGGTTGTCATGCTAATAGGCTAGCGTTTCCCTCTATAAGAGCTAAATGGGAAGGGGCTCTTTGAAGCCTCATAAAAAATCTATGCCGATCTATCTTCTATCCCTACCTAGCTAGCACACATGCTCTAAATTTATAGCATCAACCACCATTGGCAAATAGCATAGTAGCTTTTATTATAGATTTTGGATTTCCCACATACCCATCCATAATATCTATACTATAGCAATTGGTTAGATGAGGCATTGATAAAGGTAGCAAGGAACATGGAGGTAGTTGTGACATAGGGCAGCAACTTAATATTAATAACACCCTTCTCCGCTGCAAAACTAGTCTGTTGTAGTAATGAATCTAGGTGTTATTTAGCTCATTACACGGATTCTCAAAGGGCTTTGAAACCAAAGAATGGGTACCTCAAGTTTTAGATAGACAAACATACAAACATTCATGCGTGCGTGCGTGCGTGCGTGCGTGCGTGCGTGCGTGCGTGCGTGCGTGTGTGTGTGTGTGTGTGTGTGTGTGTGTGTGTGTGTGTGTGTGTGTGTGTGTGTGTGTGTGTGTGTGTGTGTGTGTGTGTGTGTGTGTGATATGATATAACATGCACTTTGTGCATGTAGGTTGCACAGTCTACACATTCTCATGCTTGGATAGGCTCACACAATGATAATTCCACACTAAATTGTTGGTCTTCTAGCATGCCAACACCAAGGTTATATTCATGTAGCATCCAAGTCAAGTTGTATATATAATGCTTAATACTCTTACTCTTAGATCATTGATTTAGAAAAGTGAGAGCACAGAATTCGACTGTTGTACACAAAATTTGGGCTAAATTCATCAAATGAAATTGATGTTGGACCCATTGCAAAAATTAAAAATGATGCGAGTGATGACTGTATCCAATGTTCTATCTATATCTATTGGTCCAATTGGAACTCTACTTTGATGATTCTCTTTTGCCATCTTCCTAAAGAAGCTATGTCCTTGCTAGATGCACTTAATGACCAAATATTTCATTATTTCTTTCTTGACTCCATGCATGGAAACCCTTCAAAGGAACATGCACTTTATGACTCCTAAAAGTGTTAGTTTGCTTACTAAATTTTGATGGTTTTGTCACAAGTCATAAAAGTCAAGATGGACCGCCCTAGGTATGGTAGACTTTCTACTCAATCAAGGCCCACATTGATTTAATAGAGTATGACAATCAATCTAGAGGTATATTTTTTTCTATGAACTAATCAAAGAATATGAAAGAACAAGGCTTATTATATTCTCATTTGAGAACATATATGTTAATTGCAAGGTTTATTGCAATTGATTTTTACCACTCTTAATTTAGCAATGAGCGAAGCAAAGAGTATGAACAACAAGGCTTATTATATGCTCATTTGAGAAAAGATATGATAATTGCAAGGTTTATTGCAATTGATTATAACCACTCTTAATTTATTATTAATAGCAATGCTGCATGAAGCAAGAAACTATGGTATGTAAGTATGATTTAGTTTCAAGGAAGAGGAGGAAGGAGCTAGCAAGCATAAAGACTAAGATTATGAGTTATTATTGAGATAGTATGGATATGTGTTAAGATAACATGTCCTTTATAAATTTCAAAGACAATTACACAACCTCTCAACCATACATATTGTATGGCATTCAATTACCTTTTTGCACTATACATTCATACAATGAATTTTCTTTTCTATTTTCTTTGCAAGTGATGTAATGGTCAATGATACCCTATTGTAGCAACACCATTTGCAACAAAATTGAGAAAGAATCATTGGGACCATAAGGAATCATCTGCTCAATGAATCCTTAAAGAACTTCAATTAAGTGCCATGACCTTCAATATGATTATACATTATCCATAAATCTTGTGAAATATGGGGATGAGGAATAACATGAGAGATGAGGCTCAATAAATCAACAAAATAGTGAAAGAAGTACTATGAAAAAGTACTTTTTACATAGATAAAAAGTGTTTTTTTCATAGAGGCAAGTGATTTTCTAGATGCAAATGCACTTTTAACACAATCAACTATTTTGTAAAGAATGATAGTGACATGTATTGAAATGAGGGAAAGTCACTAATACAAGTCTTAATCAAATCCACAATGGATAAAGAAAACATTCTTGACAATAGGACTAACCCGTTCTTTTGAAAATAAGAGCAAGTATAGCTGAAATACATGTGAAGGGCTAACTCCCAAACCTTGATACAATGATAGGTACAATGTTGGAAGCATGGGCTAAACTCAACACCAATTTTTCTCTCAATAGCACATATCTATGGTATCTATTATGTACTATCACTGTCACCATTTGTGAGATGACAAAGCTAGATTATGTTGGGACTGCACTAAGTCTCTACAAAACTTCAATCTAGTTACTTAGAAGAATTTACATAAATTTTAGTGTGAATGAATTTGAAGCAACCCTTTGGTAGATGATGCTCCATTAAGTGGGAAATAACTCTTCTTCATACTCTATCACAAGATCCATTTGGAAAATTTTGAGGTCAAAAAATGGCCCTGGAAGGGTGTTTGACAAAAGTATTCCCTGAAAAGATGGGAGCATATTAAAATTTTCACAAATGAACTCCAAACTTGTGGAAGATTGCATTTTTAGAACCTACTCTTCAAGAGCTTTGTGTTGATATATGGATTGCTAGGGTTTAAAAGTGGACATCAAAGTTGTGGAAGATTGCATTTTTTGAAGCTACTCTTCAAGAGCTTTGTGTTGATATACGGATTGCTAGGGTTTGAAAGTGGACATCAAAGTTATACCAAAGATTCTTTTTTTTCGTAATAATTCCCTAAGCAAAAAGAAATCTTTAGTATAACATCATTGTCCCACTTCCAAACCCTAAAAACCCACATATTAATGGAAAGCCCCTGAAGAGCAAGTTGAAAAAATGGAAATTTTGACAAGTTTGGAGTTTATTTGCAAAAATTTTACCATCCCCCATTTTTTGTAGAAATATTTTGTCAAACTTCCTTTCAATGCCTTTTTTAACCTCGAATTTTTCCTAATGATAGTTGTAGATCTAGATATTCGACTCTCCATGTAGGTAGGTAGGTAAGTAAAGTCTTGATACCCTCTTAGTTATGTTATCATCCCTAAAGAAACCTATGTTTGTTTCATGTAAGTCCTTGCTTTGGAACATCTACTTTAGCCTTGTAGGGGTACAAGTGCTTTGTTGTTAATAGGATGATAGGGTTAGCTCTATACCTAGAGCTCAATTAAGATGATGATGCCTACAATGGGTTGGTTATCTTACTTCAACCTCATCTATATAAGCGTCTTCTTAGTTTAAAATCCAAAAGAGTAGGTTGTAAAAAAATGATGGTAATGTCTTAATATAACTTTTAAGCAATGCATATAAATCATGTTTGCTTAGACTCCAAGAGAGAAAGTTGTAGAAAGCTAATAGTAATGTCTTAAGAGACTAGTCTTGTAGCGTAACCCAGAAAATCTAAAACATCTCTCACTAGAGATACCATATGTGCGTCTTTTAGACCTCAAAATAGGCCATAATAGCATCTTGCTATCTATTTTTTAAATCAAACATGCAAATAGAAAAGTATACTTTGGAAATCAGTGTGTCAAACTAGTTTTATAAGATGTTCAACTACATTAGAATCCAAGCTCAACAAATCCAACTTGAGATCTATACAAAAATATTGTTATGATAAATAAGTAGAAAATGTGCATGTGGTTATTGGTGGGTGGGTGAGTATAAGACTTACACATGTATTCATACTGTATGGCATGGCCATTATGTCACTAGAAAAACACAATAATTGCCTTTGAACCCCATAATTTCTCTCTCCCTCTCCCTCCCTCTCTCTTGTCTCAAATGAGGTTGTGTAGGTGTGGCCTCAATAGGATGGTCCCTCTAGGAAACATGCCTCAAGTTTTAATTTTAGAAGTGAGGGCATCATGGTGACGTAGATGATTAGCCATCATGGCTTTATGAAAAGGAGTTAGTTAACATTTAACCCACTTCAAAAGAGACCAAAGATCAATTGCACAATGAGATATCCTTTTCTTAAACAAGAATTCATACCATAGTGGCAATGTTGAACACCTTTGACATAAAGTGACTCCTTCAATGTTTCATGTACTATGAGGCAAAGCAAAAATCAAAGTGGAAATAGTAGTGAATGATGCTTGTCTCCATTTGTGATCCCACATAGGATGTTGGAAAAGTATCCTAAATGTTTGTTAAAATATGGCATCCCTCAAAGGAAGGAGGGAGGAGGAAGGAAATGAGGACATATGTCTAATAGGAAGGAGCTACAAATAAGCCTTGCTATGTTTTTGTTTCCTTTATTTCTTTTGCTTTTGTATTCATGAAACAACATACTAAGAAGTATCATATGTCATCTAAGTTATGTTTTTCGTTCAAAATCTTTGGGTTCATGAGCATACTTTTAAAGAGTATAAAAAGAATCATATAAGTTATGCTTCCAATAGTTTTACTCAATCTAGATATATTTTGTTGCGTTTTTTTTGTGATTGCAATTCTTTACTCAAAAGTTAAGATTTTTTGAATTCGATATGGATATAGAAGGTGAGGATATGCTATGCCTTCTTTATGGGATAATATTCAATCCTTTAAAGACCCAATCCATTTATATATAAAAATTTCCATAGAATGCTTAGTTCTCATGGTGTAGACAATCAAAGAGAGTGTATGTTGTTCCCCTAACTCAACCCTTTGGGAGGTTTTGTGATTACATTGACTTTGTACCAAACTTTTGTGATTACATTGACTATGTGATTACATTAGACTTAGACACCTTATTTTCTTCACCTATACTTGCAATGTTAGGTAATGGAAGATTTTGCGAAGTCAATTCTAAATTATAGTTTCAAACTTTAATAGTTAAGATTCTATGTAGCAATTGCATAAAGACTTCCCAAACTTGCAATATTGAAAAATGACTTGGTTAATACATGAGAGAAAGACTATCAATGCAATTTAGTACAACACAAAGAAAGCTACATATGGGTGCCATGAATCTCATCAAGGTACATGTCTCAGCATTAGTAGCATTCAAAGGATCAAATTGGTGGGGTTGTTCCTATTGTAAATGGTTAGATCTTGGTCTAGCTCATTGTTAACATCTATGCAATGGTCTTGAAAGGTAGAGCCCAAGTGGAAGCACACAAGCGGAAGCAAGAGCTATGGTAGATGGAGCAAGAGAGCAAGACAGAGAGACACTGTATGTGGGAACTTGAATAGTCAAAAGGTGTAATTGACCTTCCCTCATTCAATAGTGACTGAAAGAATAAAGAGTAAAGTGACAGTGATGGAGACCCACCACTTGCAGTGTACATGTGTGTAGTCATAGTGTATGAAGTAAATACAAGGCGACATAGGCGCATATGTCTTTACCCCGAACAACCATCCATTTCAAGTCAAATGTGCCTCTAGTGAGGAGAGAATAAGAAAAAAGTGACAAAGTACAAATGTATATAAATTACTATAAGATAAGAAATCAATGTCATCTCATCCTATGCCCATCATCTTCTTAAGGAAGGAAAAATGTTCCAATAAGAGACTTTTAGTTAGTAGATATGCAAGATTCTTGTGAGTCAAGATCTTGACAAGCTCAACAGACTTGTCCTTTACCTCCTCCTTGATTAACTGAAAAGCAATCATAGAGTCTGAATGTAGTGTAGGAGTAACAATAATAGCAAGGTTCACTAGACACCCTAACCATAGGGCCTCATTGCAAGCCTTAGTGGGTGGCTACAATATATTTTTTCTTAGTGGTGGATAAGGTCGTGCATTTTTGTACCCTGGACTCATGGTACCCTTCACAGCCCATATTGTTATCCAAGTATAGCCATATAGCATATCATAACAACTACTACAAATGCTATGTTTGGATAAGTGGCTATCATGGCATACATCAAACTACCCACTATGGATGCATAAGGGATCTTGGTCATCTCAACCTTTTTCTCATCTAGCTGGGGACACTACCTGACTAACCTTCACATGAAAAGTAAAGGAAAGCCAATAGGCTTAACATTTTGCATATGGAAGCACTCAAGGACTTTTTGTATGTAGTCCTTTTGTGACAAGTAAAGGAGCCCCTTAGAGCAATCGCACATGATATGTATACCAAGAATATATGAGGCTTATCCCATGTTCTTTATCTCAAAGCTCTTCTTGAGCTAAATTTTCAAGGCATCCAACTCATCATGAGCTCTCTTAGAAATTAGCATATCATCCACATAAAGTACCAAGATAATAAGGCTATCATCACGATCCTTTATTGTGTAGAGACACATATCCATATCACTACATGTATATCCTTGTGAATGCATGAAAACATCAAATATGTGATACCATTCTCTAGGGGCCTAGTTAAGGCCATAAAAAATCTTTCTCAACTTGCAAACTAGGTGCTCCATGCCTTTTTCCTCAAAGCCCTTCGACGTGTATATAAATCTCATCATATGGGTCCCCATGTAAGAAAGTTGTCTTTACATCCATCTGATAAAGATCCAAATCTAAGTGGGAAACAAAATCTAGTACCAAGCGTAGGGTAGTCATCTTAACCATAGGAGAGAAGACCTTATAAAAGGTAGCATCATGCTCTTGCTCAAAATCCTTTGCAACCAATCTAGCCTTATATGTGAGCTTGGGGTGTCCAGGGGTACTCTTCAACTTGTATATCCACTTGCATGGGAAAGGATCCTTTTCACTAGGTAAGGGAGCCATATCCCATGTATGATTTTTCTGTAAATAGTTATGCTCTAACTACACAACCCTCTCCCAAGAGTGACTATTACCTCTATGCATGGCCTCATCATAGTTAAGAGGCTCACCTGTATCTCTCAACATAACATAGTCCATGGAGAGTGCAAACTAATCAAGCCAATGTCTATGTCTAGTAGATCATCACAAAATAGGTTGTTGTGGGGCTTATACATCCTATGCAACATCATGATCATGGGCAACTAGAACATCAACTATATGCTATCTAGTAGACAATATGGTAACATGAGGCTCCTCCAAAATGCCACTCTTCATATCTCAACTACCTACTTAGACTGCTCATGCATCTTCTCCTGATGGAAAACAACATCATGGCTATGAATAACCTTTCTAGCATGTGGATCCCATAGATGATAGTTCATCTCATATGCATCTCCATAACTAAGAAAGATACATTTCACTTATTTAGGATCTAGCTTATTGCATTTGTTCTTGGGAATATGATTAAAAGTCTCACATCGAAAGATACACAAATGGCATATGATGAAGGTTTTCCAGACCACACCTCCTTTATAACCCAATAGCCAATAACAATACATGGTGATCTATTTATCAAGTGTATGGCAGTAGTTACTGCCTCAACCCAAAAATGTTGTTGTAAGCCTACCTAGCTAAGTATGCTATGGCCTCTCTCTTGAATCTTGTACTATTCATATACTCTCTGCAATACCATTCTAGGATGGGGTATAAGGGGCTATCAAGTGATTCTTAATATCTTGATCATTGCAAAAATACTCAAACGCTTTAGAAATATATTCACCCCCATCTATCCTTAGGCATTTTAGTCTATACCTAGACTAGTTCTGAAAAAAGAGCAAGCCAACATTGCAAGAGGTAGCCAATACATCCAATTTCTACTTTATGGAATATACCCATATATTACGTAAATAATCATCAATGAAAGTCACAAAGTACTTCACACCATCTAGTGATTGACAAGCCATGGGACCACATATATTAGAATAAACATGATCCACAAGCACACCCATTCATGTAATGCTAGACTTTGTGTGAGAACTGTGTATCTACTTACCATAAACACAATGATCACATGAATCAAGACATTTGTAGTCAAGGGATAGAAGATAATGCAAATGAGGAAGCATTTTTATTCCTTTTAAGGACATGTCCCTAAGGGAAGGATGCCATAAATATACATGTGGTATGTCATCCACAACCAAAACATGGTTCATAGATCCAGATACAAGCAAGGGATAGAGGCTGCTAGCCTTGGCACCTCAAGCAAAGACAAGACTCTCATCGGTAATCTTCCATATGGAATCACTAAAAGAAACATGATACCATGCACAATCCAATTATGTAGAAAATATTAGGCTTTTGGTCAAAGTTGGAACATAGCATACATCTGCACAACAAATGTGTTGCCTGAAGCAAACTATAGTCTAGTATCACCAATACCAATAATATCCAATGCCAAGTCATTTCCTAGTCTGATAAGACCTATCGTGTTGTGACAAGAATGAATCCAATCCCTATGCAAGGTAACATGGAAAGAAGCCCCCAAATCAAGCATCCAACACAGAAGTGCACGAGACATTAGCCAACTAACTAGCATCAAGAGAAGAGTCTCAAGTGGATTGAGGCATTAGCCAACTAACTTGCATCAAGAGAAGAAGCTTCTAAGATATAATCATCATTTGACTCCAGCTGCACTACATTAACTCTTCAATCTTTACAATGGACTTAGTATCGTAGCCTAATATGACCCTACTTCCCACAATAATGGCATGTAAGAGATCCCTTAATAATCATGGGACTTATTGTGAGACTCTGACGTCTATGAATCTCTATCATGGTGATCATTACCACTCTTACCATCATACCTATCCCTAATATCAATGCATGAGTAGTATGGGTTGCACCCACATTCTTTTTTTTAATCTTCTTTGTGAGTAAGACACCCTCAACATCTTGGATTTTCAAACCATCCTTAGGCATATTAGCACACATGGCAGTATAAAAAGTATCCCATGACTTAGTAAGTGCCACAAAAAGCAAGAACAAAGGAGGAAGATTATCCTTAAACTCAATGCCTTGCAAAGTCAACTGGTTCAAAATTGAATGAAACTTATACAAAAGCACGGACATACTAGTTCCTTTCTTCATGCAAAAGTCCATGAATTGTTTTGGGCAATATGTTTGTGAAGCAGGACTTTTCTTGTCATAAAGATGGCATATCTTCTCCTATAACTATCAAGCATTATCCTTAGGTACCACAACATTGAAATAGACATGTTTTAACAGTGACAATATAATAGTGGATTTACATAGCTCATCCAACTCATCTGAAGTATCTTGATCAATGCCTTTGGCCTTTACACTCTTAGTTTTCAAAGGCCTAGCCTGCTCTTTTTGAACCATTACCTGCCATATTTGTGTCTTCTACTAGGTAAATTTTGTGCCATCAAGCTTTTGAATATTAACAATAGCATTATCATTCAAAGGATCAACCATAATGACACTATATCAATATAAAATCCAAGGGAATGGACTATCATAAATGACTGAAATCAGCCCCCAAAACTCAACCAAAACAAAGGTAAAATAGGAGGAAAGAGTAAAATATAGAGCTACCCACAAGTACAAGTAATATATTGCTAAGTACAATGTCTACTCTCTAAGACAATCTTAAAAATTGTAAATATAGTAATGCTAAAATAAAGATAGCTATATATGCAATCCAACTATGGGAAAATAGCCAAGAAAGCAAGCTCCCACTACACTAGGGATTTCCAAGTAGCAATTGGGATACAAATAATGCAACTAGGAGAGTCACCAAGCATAGAGCACTGGTACCAAAGATTTCACAAACTCAAAGTTTCATTAAACTATATAGCCCATAAGCATATACATCACTAACAAATGATTGAAAAAGGTAAGTACCCATGCCCAAAGCATAAAAAATCAAATTACCCTAGAAGAAGAGGTAACTATATCCGATAGTATACAAGAGAGCATATACATGAACCAAGAGTCCCTTTATATCAAAGAACCAAGCTCTACCGAGTACAAGTGTCTCCTATGGAAGCGAATTAGCAAGCTAGAACAAGCTAGAAACTCGATGCATATATCGGGAGGAAGAAACAATGGCTACCATGAAATCTTGAGTTCAAGCTTTGAATCTGGGAATTTGGGATGAACCAAAGGATGAACAAGCTCCTCAAATGGTTGGTTCTAGTACTAGTTGAAGGGTAGAGTCCAAGTGGAATCACACAAGTAGAAGCAAGAGCAAAGCAAGAGCTATGGTGAATGGAGCAAGAGAGCAAGATATAGAGAGACAATATGTGGGAACTCCTATAGTCACAATGAGTGACTAGTCTTCCCTTATTCAATTGTCACTGAAAGAACAAAAAATAAAGTAACAGTGATGGCAGGCATTCTTGGAGCATTTGGGGTCGAAAGTCTACCACGGGGGTGTCAAGATTGTGGGAGAGAAGGAAGGAGTCTCGCTTGAAGCTTTCTTGCTTGCACAATGGGGGAAGACACACAAGGGTGGAGGCTGAAAACAGTTTTCCTCTTCTTAGTTGTGTAAGCCAAAAGAACTCAAGTACAAAGAAAATAGAAGAGCCCTAGATATGGGTCTCAAACCAAACTCAACTAACTAAGGTGGCATACTAACCAAGCCACGAACTAGAGTAGATAAGGATAGCTATCATGTAGCTATTATTCAGGGGCGGTGTACCAACCGCATCTGCAACTGACAAGTCGGTGACATAAATACACAACGGTCACCCTGGCGTATCACGAGTGGAGCTCGATATCTCAACACTCCCCCTCGAGCTCAATCCCAATTCCTGCACACCAAGCAGGTCTCTGAACTTGCGCAGCTTCTCTGCGCCCCATGCCTTCGTGAATATGTCAGCTACCTGATCCTCTGTGCTGACATAAACTAGATCAATAAGACCTAGTAAAACCCTCTCTCGCACATAGTGATAATGCACCTCAATGTGCTTTGTTCTAGCATGATAGACTGGGTTATTTGCCAAGTGTATACTACTCATGTTGTCACAATAAATGACAACTGGCCCATCTGTAGACTGATGCATATCATAAAGTAGCTTATGCAACCAAGCTACCTCACATGCAGCCACTGCTGCACCCCTGTACTCAGCCTCTGTGCTCGACAAGGCAACTGTAGGCTGTTTCTTGCTGCTCCAAGTGACTGCAGCACTCCCAAAAGAGAACACATATCCACTGGTAGATCTTCTATCAGAAATACTACCAGCCCAATCAGCATCAGTGTATCCATGCAGCTGTATCTGAACCCCAGTCTCATAAAATAGTCCATACTGCAATGTGGACTTCACATACCTGAGTATGCGTCTAGCCGCATCCAAATGTGGTTTCCTTGGAGCCTGCATAAACTGACTTACCAATCCAACAGCATAGCTCAAATCTGGCCTGGTAATAGTCATATAAATCAAACTTCCTACTATGCGTCTGTACATAGTAGGGTCTTCTAGAAGCTCACCTGCATCTGTGCTCAGCTTCACATTCTGCTCCAAAGGAACTGAAATAGGCTTACAGCCTGTCATCCCATATTTGGACAGCATGTCCAATCCATACTGCCTCTGCAAGAGCTGTATCCCACTTGGTGATCTAATCACCTCAATGCCCAAGAAATAACGCAGCTCTCCCAAATCCTTCATCTCAAACTTCTGCTTCAATAGCATTTTTACATGAAGGATATCTTCATCACTGTCACCTGTCATAATCAAATCATCAACATAAATGACAAGTAGCATAATACCTTTCTCTGTTTTTCTCACATAAAGTGAGAAATCTGCCTTGGAAATCTGAAAGCCAATAGTGACAAGATACTGTCCTATCTTGTCAGACCATGCTCTAGGTGCTTGCTTCAAGCCATACAAGGCTTTCTTCAACCTGCAAACAAACTCAGGATGAACAGCATGCACATAACCTGGTGGCTGCTCCATATAGACCTCTTCTTGCAAATCACCATGCAAGAAGGCATTCTTTACATCCATCTGATGTAAAGACCATCCCTTTGATGCAGCCATAGCAATGACTGCTCTTACGGTTGCCATCCTTGCAACCAGACTGAATGTTTCTTCATAGTCAATGCCATATGTTTGTGCATACCCCTTGACTACTAATCTTGCCTTGTATCTGTTCACAGAACCATCTGCATTGTGCTTCACCTTATAAACCCACTTACAACCAATTGCATTCTTACCTTTAGGCAAAGGTACCAATTCCCATGTAGCATTTGCTTCCAAGGCATCCATTTCTTCATCCATGGCTTTATCCCATTTTTCTTTTCCCATGGCTTCCTCAAAAGAAGTGGGTTCTAGTTCCTGTATCACCTTGACCATATATGCATAGTGAATGGCTGTAAATCCATCATATTTCAGCCTATCCACAGGATACCTAACTCTCGTAGACCTGCGCAAAGTAGGTTCACTCCCAGGTGCTCTCAAAACATCCCTGGTCTTCCTTACTCCAGGTGTAACAATAGAAGGAATACCCAACTCATCATCAATGCTCTGTTCTGAGCCATTGGATTCACCATCCACATAAGAGTGACCTGCATTCACATCAAACATGGGCTGATCAACCTTCTCTTTTCCTTTTCGTGATACCTGCATACCACTATCTGCATTGCTTTGAGAAGATTCTCCTGATCTCAATCTGCCTGTCCATGGCGAAGAATGTGAACCACTGCTAGAGGACGCTCCAGGTCCACTAATATTTTGTGACTGCTGCTGTGAATTCTGTGCAGCATTACCATTTTGTGTATCTACATCATCAATCACATTTACTGGTTTATACCAGCTACTCATCTCATCAAAAACAACATCTCTGCTCACTGTAAACTTACGAGTAGAAGGGTTATAGCATCTATACCCTTTTTGCTGCAGAGAGTAACCAATAAAGATGCACTTCTCAGCTTTTGGATCCAACTTGGATCTCAGCTCATCTGGCACATGTACATAGGCAATGCAACCAAAAATTTTCAAATGAGAAATATCTGGTTTCCTACCAGTATACCTCTCCTCTGGAGTCATTCCATGTATTGCTGCAGTGGGAGTCCTGTTCATTATGTAGACTGCTGTAGCAACTGCTTCAGTCCAATAAAAATCTAGCAAGTCTTTTTCATTGAGCATGGCACGAGATACCTCTCCAATATGCCTGTTTTTCCTTTCTGCAATTCCATTTTGTTGTGGGGTATAACTGCATGAATATTGCTGCTTTATGCCATGCTCCTGCAAGAACTTTGCAAACTCATTTGAGAGGTACTCTCCCCCTCCATCTGACCTTAGGCATTTTATTTGCAGACCTGTTTCTTTTTCAGCCATAGCTTTAAGGGTTTTGAAATGCCCAAAAACTTCACTTTTCTTTTTCATAAAATACACCCAAACTTTTCTGCTATAGTCATCAATAAAAGTGACAAAATAATGACAGCCTCCAAGAGATGCAGCTTTAGTAGTCCACACATCAGAGTGGATTAATTCCAATGGCTTCTCACTCTCTTGAACATGTCTAGGAAATGGTTTCCTTGCCTGTTTTCCAAACTGACAGGCTTCACATACCTTATGCATTTCTGCAACCTTGAATTTTGGCAATCCTGCAATAATATTTTGGGCCTGCATTGATTTAAGTCGCTGTACATTAACATGACCAATGCGTTTATGCCAGATATCAATATCTGTAACTACACCGGTCCCATGTGCAAACATTGCTGCACTCAATTCAGACATGTCTGCATCCAATGTAAACATTCTGCCCTTCTTCTTTCCTTTTGCTATCAAGTGACCTTTATTTTTCATATCCTCAACAAAGCATCCATGAGGATTAAATCTGACCTGCAAGCCCTGCTCAACCATTTGACCAACAGAAACCAGATTCTTGGTGATATTCGGAACATGAAATACATCGGAGAGGTATTTCTTTTTCCCATCCTGCATAGACAAGGGAATTTTTCCAATCTGCACAATAGGATGTGCAGTATCATCACCAGTCTCCACAAATCCTGGTTTTTCCATTTTCCTTGCATCCTCCATCCATTCTGCATGACCTGTCATGTGGTTTGATGCACCTGAGTCAACATACCATACATCATTGCTTTCTTCTGCACTTGTCACAGAATTGTTCATGTGCTGCACCATGAACAAATGCTCATTTCTGTCATCACCTTGTCTACTAGAAGATGCATAATTCCCTTGTTGCAGTTTTCCATTCATGATGTCATTCTGCTTTTTATAGCAGTCTTTAGCCATATGACCCATTTTACCACAGTAGTAGCATTCAACATTACTGTTTGCATTTTGACCTCTTTGCCATCCACCACGACCTCTTTGGCTCCCCCTGCCTCTAGAGTTACCACGTCCTCCTCCATAGGACTGGTTTTCTTGAGTTTGCTGCATATTCTGATTTCTACCACGGCCTCCAAATCGGCCTCCTCTACCTCTGCCTCTACCTCTTCCAGCATTTGAGTAGAAGACAGCTTCTTTTGAAGTTCCTCCTGAAGAAGATGCACCACCATTTCTCTGCTCCTCAGAAATTAGAAGAGCAATCAACTCCTCAAAATAAGGAAATCTTTCACGAACTGAAATGGATGTCCGAAAATGTGCATAATCCTTTCCTAGACCATTCAAGGTCACGGAAACTAAATCATCATCTTCCACTGGCGACCCAATGGAAGCAAGTGCATCTGCAATCTTCTTCACCTTCATGTGGTAGTCGTTAATGCTCATATTTTCTCTTTGCACATTGTGCAACTCTTGCTTGAGCTGCATTTTCCTGGCTTGTGTATTTGTGCTATACATTTTTGACAAAGTATCCCATGCCTCCTTTGGCGTACTTGCATCTTGAATATGCACAATCATAGAGTCTGAAATGCTGATAGACAGCCAGTACATAACTTTCCTGGCTCTCTCATGCCATGTTTTAAATGCCTGCATTTGTTGTTGATTGGGAACATCAGGAAGAACTGGTTCTTCTTCATTTCCTGCAACAAATTCCCAATATCCTTTTCCCATAAGGAAATTCGTCATTCTAAACTTCCATGCCTGGAAGTTGTTCTTGTCAAGCTTTTCAGTGACAATCTGTGAAAGAGAATCAGACGCCATTACAGAATACTGCAAGAAATTCTGTCACTACAAAAAACACAGCTTCACCCTCACAAGGGCAAATCTGCAAAACTGGCGAAAGTGGTATTTGACCACACAGTCACTTCCTAGTGACGATTTTGCATAAACAGGAACCAAGGATGATTCTGAAACTCCCAATGTCTCTGCGCACAAGCATACGATGCAATTTCTACAGTAACTTTTCACCGACCTGTAGAACAGTGGCTGCACAGCATAAAACTGAGCCTTTTCCTGAGTGCGTGCAGAAAACTTCCGTCTGCAAAACAGGCCCCGAAATGGCCTCGAATCAAAAAAACAAGGTCGCCGAGGGCTAAAGCCCCCTCCCGCAGCATATACTGCCCTATTGCTTCACCGCGAAGGGCGTCTCAACCTGAGACAATGCACTCCTGTAATTTCCGGCTGTGCTACCTGCAGAGATCTGCTCCCAAAACAGAAAATGAAAGCAACACTGCTCCTCTTACCAGACCACCGCGAGCTTGGCTTGCTTTCTTGAGCTCCTTACCACGAACAAGGCTCTGATACCATGTCAAGATTGTGGGAGAGAAGGAAGGAGTCTCGCTTGAAGCTTTCTTGCTTGCACAATGGGGGAAGACACACAAGGGTGGAGGCTGAAAACAGTTTTCCTCTTCTTAGTTGTGTAAGCCAAAAGAACTCAAGTACAAAGAAAATAGAAGAGCCCTAGATATGGGTCTCAAACCAAACTCAACTAACTAAGGTGGCATACTAACCAAGCCACGAACTAGAGTAGATAAGGATAGCTATCATGTAGCTATTATTCAGGGGCGGTGTACCAACCGCATCTGCAACTGACAAGTCGGTGACATAAATACACAACGGTCACCCTGGCGTATCACGAGTGGAGCTCGATATCTCAACAGGGGGTAAGAGATAGTAGGGTGAAGGGAGATTCAAGGAGAGTAATTGATGAAAGAAAAGGGGTTCAAAGAAATAGAAGATATAGAAGGATACTCATAGAGGTGAAGCCTATCAATTTATTTCTGCATCTTGAGAATATAAATCCCTTGTACACCAAAAATGTGCATCAAACAGTAGCTTCTTCTCTACGGTCCAAACTGCCAATCCGATGCTTCCATTGGATCTGAAAGGGGGGTAAACTACCAGGACACTTGGTTAGAATTCTCCTAGATCACTCCTTCTTCTTCTCCCAATTTGGAGTGTTGTTTGCTACCTATAAACTGCAATTGCACGTCGCTCGATTTTGCCAATCCTTCTTTTTGCATAAAATCCCCCAAAAATGATGAAAGCCACTCGCTTTTTTAAAAAAAACATGTCATCCTATTCTAGAAGTTGTCTATAGCTTTTGGATATTTACAAGAAATAATATCTAAAATATCAAAAATAGGCAAAACTTATCCAAAATTCTAGTATTTTTGAACCATCCACACTACGAACACTAACACTAATGACTAATATGGCATTGACTCTCTAGATCAATAAGAAAGCCGAATGATGATGCACTCTAGAGTTTTTCACATTGTGTCCCCATAGCGATATGACATCCACCCCCTCTTAACCTACACATCCTCCGGCATGTGCCAGAGTCTTATGGATCTTCAATGTTAGAAGAAGTTTCCTCTACCATGTCAATGTCTTCATCTTCTACCTCTTCTTTTTCCATATTCTCATGTTCATGCTCAGTATCCAACTCCTTCAACTCATATGCTGAAAACTCCCTATGTTTAAAGAGCTTGATATGTTTTCCAACCACTAGAATCCTTAAAGCTATCCCATCCATCTCATTTAATGTATAGGTAGCATTGTCAAAAACAAACCTTACCACATATGGACCAAACCACAGCTTTGTCATCTTCCAACTGGCACTATGCTAATTTTCCAAGCTGCTATCATAAACCACTACCTAGTCCCCATCTTGTATAGCTCATGGTCAAAGTCTTTGTCACTTGTCAAACCTCTTCTTGTTCTTGATCCTTGTAGTCTTCAGCTTTTTCATGGCTGTCTCAATGTCTTCAAGCCTTCTTTCTAATCGTCTAATGTGTAGGACCAGAAACTCTTTTCTATTCAATTCCTCTTTCCATGAGAACACTCCAAGTAGCAATAGTCTCCTCAATAGGCATGATTGGTTGTTTTCCATACATTAATTTAGTAGGCATATATCTTGTAACTGCACTATGAGTGGTCCTATCAGCCCATAAAGCAAAGGGTAACATTCTTGGCCACTCTTTCATCCAGCCCTTGCATGACTTTGCTAATGCCTTAATGATAGGATGATGACCTCTTTCACTTTTTCCATTTGCTTCAGGATTGTAGGTTGAAGTTAAAGCTAGCTTGATACCCAATCATGAAAAGAAGTCACGAGCCTCATCTGCATCCAATTCTCCTCTATCTGCAACCACTTTACCAACACAACCATACCTGTAAAAAACTTCTTCCATTAAGAACTTGCAAACTACTTGAGTAGTCTTTGTACTAAGAGCTCAACCTTCCACTTGATTTGTCAAGTCAACTCGTGCAAGCACAAGATATCTCATATTCCATAAACTTGTAGGCATGGTAACCAAATCAACTATCCATTTGTAATGCATAGACAATGGATAGGTCAGTTGCAACCCATCTCTATGCTTTACCATAGAATACATCTGACAGTCACTACATGATTCCACATAATGCTCCATATCTTTATATTTGTTATGCCAACAATACTTCTCTTTGATCTTGGCAAATGTGCCCCAAACTCCTTTACTTCCAACCCATAAAATTTTATGAAACTCATGCATCACTTGTTGTTGAGAAGCCCTATCTCCCAATACAGGTACTGGAGCTCCTCTCTTTTTCTTTACATGCTTCTATAAATATCCATCTTCAAGAAAATCCCATAAGCTTTTCTTTTAATCCTTTTGAATTCAGCTTCAGACCACTCAGTCTTCTTTATCATGAGGCTGAGATATTGGCCTATTTTTAGCCAATCATCCTCATACAACTCTTCTAAAAATTGTGTTCTCACTGAAGCATAACACTGATGATTTTTTCTCTCTACTGCCCATCTCTTCTTCATGGTTGTAAGTTATTATCTTACTGTTGAAATCCCTATTAAAATAGTTGTACCTAATGTATTTGATGTTATGACAATTGTACCTACATTAATGATAGTTGTACTTACTATTTTCAGATCTGTACTTGTAGTAACAGCAATTGCATACACATTCCCTACTATCATAAAGTCATTTTTAGCACCTATCACATCATCCTCTTCATCTTCCATCAGCTCTCTTTATCTTTAAACCTTGCTTGTGAAAGCATGTTAGCCACAGGGTTTTCTCTACCTGCAATATGCTAAAAATCTGGGTTAAGTGACTTTATATATGCAATCCACTGTAACATAGCAATATCGAGAGTTGAGCAATTTACTATCATGCTCAATAGAGGTAGACAATTAGTCTCTACCACTACATGAGCTCCCATAAAATACTCCCTATCACACTTAAGGGCTATCATTACACCCCAAAGCTCTCTTTTGACTTGAGAATACCACCGTTGCCGCTCATTGAGGACCTTTGATCCAAATCGAATGGTATACCTATTCCCATCAGCATCATCTTGACCCACTGCCCAACCAATGCTGATTGGGCTTGTATCCTCGGTGAGAATAATAAGTTGCCCATTCTCATAATTTGCTCTCTTTAGTGTTGGGGCTGAAATGAATAAGTTCTTTAACTTCTGAATTGCATTCCTATGCTGTCCAAAAATCTTCTCACCTCAAATATATTTGAACATGTCTTTGCATCCTGATTATGGCACCAATCTTTACTGGTAAGGGCTTTCTCCCATATGGTCCAACATGTGCCCAAAGACTAATACTTTATCCACTCCAAAAACCGACTTTTCTCTTGATAGAGTCAAATGCACTTCTTTAAGACGGTGTCGTGCCACTACGCGGGCACAGTGTGAAAAACTTTGGAGTGCATCATCATCCAAATTTCTTATTGATGTAGAGAGTTAATGTGATCTGAGTCATTAGTATTAGTGTGAGTGGCATAGATGGTCCAAAAATATTAGATTTTTGGACAATTTTAGCCTACTTTTGATATTATTCATTGTAAAAATCCAAAATAGTTAGAAAAGCTTCTAGATTAGGATGGCATGCAAAAAGCAAGTTGCTTTTTTAGCCAGTTATTGGATTTTTCATAAAAAATACAGACGGGCAAAATCACGCGCGTCGTGATTGTTGTTAACAAGTTGAAAACTGCACTTTGAACTAGAAGAAGAAGAAGTGATCTGGGAGATCCCTGAGCAAGTGTCCTGAAGTTTTACCCCCCTTCCAAAGCCAACAGAGCCATTAGATTTGGGTTTCGAGCAAGTTGCTTTTTCAGCCAGTTATTGGATTTTTCATAAAAAAGACAGACGGGAAAAATCACGCGCGTCGCGATTGTTGTTAACAAGTTAAAAACTACACTTTGAACTAGAAGAAGAAGGAGTGATCTCGGAGATCCCTGAGCAGGTGTCTTGGAGTTTTACCCCCCTTTCGAAGCCAACAGAGCCATTAGATTTGGGTTCTGAGCAACAAAGAAGAAGCTGTTATTTTGATGCACGTTTTGTTCTATGAAGAAGCTCTAGGAGATCTAATGCTTGGAGCTTGCTTCCAAGTAGTGCAAGGATTCCATGTTCCTTTCAATACATATTGATTCAATTCATTGTGCTTTTTCTTTATCGTGTTTACCTCTTGTCTATTCTCTTTCTCCTATTCCATCTCCTACTTCTACTTCCTTCTACCTTTGATCCTCGGTGGATACGACCTTTTGACAAAAACCCCTCTATGGTGAACCCGACATGAAAGATTGGGAGAACCTTCGAACACAATCTCCAATGATGTTTTGCAACAGTTGGTGCAAAATATGAATATGCTTATATAGGTACAACAACAACAATAGGTGATGCAAGCTTCTGCTCAAACAAAAAGTGTTGTGATGAATGCTTTGCAAGCAATTAAGCATGAAGTGAAGTTATTCAATGGCAAGAATGTATCTGCATATGTACATACCTATGCTCAAAAGATGGAATTCTTTGGAGTGGCTCAACTTGCATGGAGTCAATATTTTGTACATGTTACTGTACATGAACTAAAAGTGCGGATTACTGAATTATACATGCAGGATGCTGACTAGGTAGCTTTCAAGAAGACACTTAGGAAAGAATTTTACATTGAAGATACTAGTTTGATTAGGCGCAAGACTTTTTAAGAGTGGGTTTTACAACCCAATAAGGGTCTTGTGGGTACATAATTGTTAAGAGAATTTAAAAGTCAATTTGAGCAGTTGGATCTTGCAGAAAAGCAAGCTCTTGCAAGTCAAAAACTTGAATTATTTTTACAGGCAACTGATCCTGAGCTTCAAGAGAAGCTTGATGATTTGCTGGAGGATCAAACTACATAGACAGGTTTAAAAACAGAGTGGTGACATGTCAAGAAAGTTGTTACTACACTCATGGAAAAACATAGAAGAAGAGAAAGATTGCATGTCTCTAGCTTGCCCACTGTTACGGGCAAGATAGTTGATGTATCCAATAAGCCACCCACTTTTGTGGGTAACCCTATGGTTGTACTTGCTATTGTTCCCTCTATTAGGGAAAATGTCTTGGATGAATTCATCAAAGGCATGCGGGATCTTCAATTGAAGGTTGCAAAATTAGATGAAAAAGGACAAGAGGATAGGGGACGGCGAGCATCAGCCCCTAAGCCAGGAAAAAGATGTATGTGGTGTGATAGTTTGTAGCATGAGAGAAAGGATTGTGCTTCCTATCAGGAGGCCTTGGCATGACAGCTTATATTTTGGAAAGATGGCAAGATCCATGAACAAAAAATCGGATTGCCTCTTGCTTTGAATTTTGGAAAGGGAGGTATGTAGCAATTGTTGGAAGACTTGGCTATTCGAAATGTTATGCAACAGTACATGCTTCTACTTTTGGTCTACAATTGGATAGAATGCATGGCCAAGTGATGATTGGTCCAAAGGCTGAAATATGGACACATACTTTACATGCAGTTGAAAAGAGAAAGGTTATTGATAGTGAAATGTCTCATGCAGGGCAAACCATTTGTGACATAACTAGTTGGGAATCACCAGTAGATGCATATTCAGTGTATGCATATTTAGCAAAGGTACAAAACATGGATGTACTTGTTGAAGGGAAATAGATGAGAGATGAAGATAATGCAAGGATATCTATGGAAGTGACAAGAAGAAGTGTAGATTTGTCTAAAGCTACAAATTAGCCACCTCCCGAGCATGTTATGGAAGAGATTGAGCAAGAGCAAAAACAGGATAGCAAGCAAGAGGGCAAACAGTTGGGATATAAGTTGCAGTCTCATATTGAGATAGGCATAGATGCCTTGGAAGATCCTGTGTTGGAAGATTCAGCCATCGCACCTATAGATTTTCTTAATGCATCTTAAGAGGTTTGTGAAGATCATGTTTTACTTAATATAGGGACTCAAACAGATATTAGTGACTTGTTGGATGCAGATGATTTGCAAGATGATACAGTTATTGTTTCTAAAACAATTCATGAGCTTGAGGATATGCCTTTACAAGATGTTAGATGTAATGTTTTACAGCTAGAAAATGTTTCGGATGCTTTGTCAAAGGCCTTGATTGACAATTCTAAGATGCTTCAAGATATGGATTGTTTCACTATTTTCGATGATGGTGATAATGTATTGAATGCAAGTGAGATTCAGAATGAGGAGCAAAAAGGTTATCGGAAGAAAATTCCCATACGATGGACTTTGAAAGAGCAAGCATGTTGATGGGTGCATTGATACATGTATATGGAGATTCAACAACCTCTAGTGTATGATATGCACCCAAGGCCTTATGACCCTAGAGGGGGTACTAGCTATGGTGGCTCGAGAGTTGTACAAATGCCAAGTATTTTGATCTATGGTCCAAGGGGATGCTTTCTTATATGCATGATAAGCAACAAGTTGATATTATGGGTGTTTGACTTGAGTGGTGCATCAATGGCACATATCAGAGGATGTGCAGGTTCAAAGGGGGTGGATGTCGTGCCACTACATGGGCATAGTGTGAAAAACTCTAGAGTACATCACCATCCAACTTTCTTATTGATGTAGAGAGTTAATGTGATCTGAGTCATTAGTACTAGTGTGAGCGACATTGATGGTCCAAAAATATTAGATTTTTGGACAATTTTAGTCTATTTTTTATATTATTCATTGTAAAAATCCAAAAAAGTTAGAAAAGCTTCTAGATTAGGATGGCATGCAAAAAGTAAGTTGCTTTTTCAGCCAGTTATTGGATTTTTCATTAAAAAGGAGAGATGGGAAAAATTGTGCACGTCGTGATCATTGTTGACAAGCTGAAAACTACACTTTGATCTTGAAGAAGAAGAAGGAGTGATATGGGAGATCCCCCTGAGCAGGTGTTATAGAGTTTTACCTCCCTTCCAAAACCAACAGAGCCATCAAATTTGGGTTCCAAGCAGTAGAGAATGAGCTGTTATTTTGGTGCACATTTTGTTCTATATGAAGAAGCTCCAGGAGATCTAATGCCTGGAGATTGCTTCCAAGTAGTGCCAGACAAAAGAATTCAGGTTCTGTCAATACATATTGATTCAATTCATTGTGCTTTATCTTTGTCATGTTTACCTCTTATCTATTCTTTTTCTTCTCTTACACCTCTTATCTCTACTTCCTTCTACCTCTAATTCCTAGTGGATTCGACTTTTCGACAAAAACCCCTCCGACAATGGCTCAAAATCATGTCACAATCAACAATATGATCAGCCACAAATATTCTACATCCATGCTTATTCAACTCTTCATTCTTCTCATAGATATCACATCCTTTGATCGGCACATCATCAAGAGAGGGTAAGGTCAAATGAGGAATATACTCCCTCAAAACTTTATGCATAGCATTCATCATGTGTGCCATTGAATTGGTTGCTCCATGTGGAAGCATACACATCCTAACCAATCCAAGCAATGTCTTCATGGTAGTGATATCCCAGCTTTTGAATGTAAGATGGAACTGATCATATCCTAAATATAAATCACCCATAGAGTAAATTGCCTTGCTTGCAAATGCTTCTGCAAATTCATCTACTATCAAGCCTAATCCAACATTCCTTATGGTGACTTTATTAACTAGTTGTAAATCTTGTATAGACCTCAAACCACCATTCTTCTTTGGAACAATAAACCACCGATTCAAAATATGGAGTTGAAGAAGGCTCCAAAATCTACATTTTGATCTTCTCATTCAAAAGCTCCAACAGCTTAGGCAAATATGCGCGAGGTATTGGAATAGTCTTTAAATTCCATGGCACATGAGATACTGTAAAGATCACCATAGGTGCAACACATCCAATTTCATTTGGTTGAAACGCAAAGGCTTTCCCATGCCTTGCCAACATCTATAAGAAACAAGCTCTTTCTGCAACAAGCAAAAGGAGCTTGTATCACCAATTTTCAGCTCTTGTAAAGTTTTAGCTATAAATTTATGTCCTACTCCATGTGGATCTCGCAAACTAGGTTGTTGAGTCACTTTTTCAGCCAACCCATCACTTTTAGGTGGTAAAGGCAAAGCCACAGGCTTAACCTTCTTTGCAATTGTTCTCTATTTGTATCCACCCTTGCTTCAGCCTTGTTTTGCAGCCCATATTGTAGCCCATAACATTCATGCTCAGCAAACTCTTGAATGACTTCATACATCTCTAAAGTGTCAACATAAATAACCTCTTTTTCTACCATGTTTTTAGCATTAATTTTTAAAGAAATTTCAACCACTATATCAACATCAACCAGTCCTGAAAACATCCTTGAAATACCTTCATTTGCAGCCATCAAACCGTATATCTTCAGCTCTTTTTCAGCCCATCCTACATATTTCTTTTCAGCCCTGCATATGGTTGAAATATTCTTAAAACTACCAAGACCACATGTTGTCCATTCCAATCTAAACACAAACATAGTTTCCCCCTTTCTTGGAGGCATAATTATCTTCCTAGAGGCACTACCATAGCCTCCACTTACAATAGTGCTATCTAAAAAGCCTTGAAGTTTCGTGCATTAGGTGGCATGGGATTATCCCGCAGCCTATCCTGATTGCAGGGATGATTCACACAAACAGTGAGAAACTGTACCGCCTTTGTATTGTCTTTACTCCGAGCCTAAGCATATGAAGAACCATCATCCAAGGCTTTTGTTTCCAACCTTGGTTCTGAAATATAGGGCTGCCCCAAAATCACCAGATAACTACATGAATCCTACACACAAAAAATGATATTCATCCCTAACATCTCCAATAGTCACAGGTACATTCGGACAAGCCACATAAAGATCCCCTGATGAATTGTTTGTTGCCCACATGCACCATCCGGGATCTACATCAATCGGCCAACCTCCATTCTCAGCACAAGCTTGCTGTCTACACTCCCATTTAACCCATTTTCAACATCAGCCTGCTTGAATCCATGCTTGCAAAACTTCACCATCCAACTATCTTTTTCATTTTAGCATATCAATGATTACATCTTGAAATTCACGCTTTGTGATTCCAAGAACTTTGCCAAGTGTGAATTCCACTCTACTGCCAAGTATGCAATCTTCCAAGTCCTTTTTAAGGTTTGTGACAATCTCAAGATCCAAGTGTAACTTGTAACTGGGCTGCTTGCCCCTTTTCTTCCCTTCTTATTTCTTTTCTTGAGATGCATCCTCCATAACATGCTTAGGTATGGCTTTTTTAGCCTCTTTCCACTACTCCATTTTACTTCATGTTATGCATTTAGATGGGCCTGAAGAGGAAGGACCAACAATGTCCTCGTTTCTTCTTCTCTTTTATACCACAAGAGATTCTTGATTATGAACTTTAGCCAAATAAGCATAGGCTAAAAATGAATCCACTGGTGCACTCCATCATGTTCTCCCTCGTATACTCTTACTTGTATCAACCAATTCAGACTTTGTTGTTTTGCCTTTTTCCATGCAATCTAATGCCTACATCCAAATGCGAGATTTTGCTTCAACCATGCCTCCTTTATGAGCTTCTTCAGTCCTTTCAATTCTCAACCCATATGTGGCTACATCTATGGCAACAAATGTTGTCCTTGTTGCCATCCCTTCCAACCTCTTTTGCATGCCACCATTTCCAAATTTTGGCTCTATTGGAAGACTAGTTTCTATTGCATGTATTTTTCCATCTTTCCAAAAGACTAACCTTTTCACTTCCACTTCACAATAGGTTGTACAGTCTTGCTTTTCATGCTGTAAACTGTCACACCAAATGCATCTCCTCTTGTAGCCTTCTTTGTACAGTCTTTGGTTTGTTGCCCGACCCTTCTCTTCTACCTTAACATCCAACTTTTCGACCTTTGCATATATTTCTATCAAATTCAACCTCAAATTATGCATGCCTTTGATTAATTCATCCACAACATCACCTTTAAGAGCTAGACCAATAGGTATAACCAGTTGTTCTACCATAGCCACACATGCCTTGGTTGCAATTTCAATCCTCTTCTGAGCACTAGCAGGTGTGGTACATGTACCCCATCTTAATTTCATCCGCTCTCTCTTTACCAACGTATGCATTGCCTCAGTTACATTACCCCAATCTGATTTCAGTCCCATTTCAGAAGAGGCATCTTCTAAACAATCAGTCAGCTTCTCCTACAAGACAAGATTTACAATATTCATAAACAAATCAATTTTCTAACTCTCCAATGATTGCTACTCATCGACATCCAACTGGGCATACCAACTTTCAAATTCGCGAAGCAAAGCTATAGCAGCCAACCCTTTATTGGGCTTTTCAATCCAATTTGTAAATGTCTTTTTAGTTACCAATCTTGCATCTTCCAAGAAAAACTATTATCTCAAAGCTTTTTTCAAAGCTACCCAATTAGCATCTCTTCTATGTAACTCATCAATTCGATTATACAATGCATATATGGCTAAATGAGAGAAACGGTGACTCCATGCATATTACAGTACCCCATAAAACAACATCTTTTCTTCATACAACCGGATGAAGGCCGAAACATTTTGACCCTTAAATTGCTTCAATTCCTATCCCACTGCCTACAATGCATTCACAGCTAAGGAATCAATTATTTCTACTTCCTGTTGAGTTCACATCTGTTGTTGTAACAACAATTGTTGTTGTTATTGTTGTTGCTACAACAAAGCAATCATTTGTTGTAAAGTATCACCACTACTTGAACCTGCAGAATCCCCCATCTTTACACACTTGATATGCCCGCGACTTTCACGTCAGGTTCACCATTGTCAGAGTATTTGGGGTCGAAATTCTACCACAAGGGTAAGAGACAATAGGGCGAAGGGAGATTTAAGGAGAGCAATTGATGAAAGAGAAGGGGTTCGAAGAAATAGAAGATGTAGAAGAATGCTCATAAAGGTGAAGCCTATCAATTTATTTTGGCATCCTGAGAATGTAAATCCCTTGTAGACCAAAAATGTGCATCAAATAGTAGCTTCTTCTCTGCTCCCCAGACCGCCAACCTGATGCTTCTGTTGGCTCCAAAAGGGGGGTAAAATACCAAGACACCTGGTCAGAATTCTCCCAATTTTTCTTTTTCTTCTTCTCCCAATTCAGAGTGTTGTTTGCTACCTATAAACTATGATCGTGCGTCGCGTGATTTTGCCAATCCTTCTTTTTGCGTAAAATCCCCCAAAAATGGCTAAAAGCCACTTGCTTTTTTTTATAAAAAAAATTGCATGTCATCCTATTCTAGAAGTTGTCTATAGCTTTTGGATGTTTACAATAAATAATATCAAAAATATCAAAAATAGGCTAAACCTGTCCAAAAATCTAATATTTTTGAACCATCCACACTACAGACACTGTCACTAATGATTAATATGGCATTGACTCTCTAGATCAATAAGAAAGCCAAATGATGATGCACTCTAGATTTTTTCACACTGTGTCCACGTAGCGGCACGACATCACCCTCCACTTGCACTATATAGGTTTGTGGTCACAGTATGTGAAGTAAATTTAGGGTGACATAGGCACATGTACCTTTACCCCCAGTAGGTCTATGGCCATGTTGTGCACCATGCAACACATAGTAATGATCTTGGACACTGAAGGAAGTTGCGGGAGTTGGAGAAGCAATGAGAATAGTAAAGGAAGTTATAGGATCCCCCCTTACTTGATTGGATTCCAATGTTGGATCTGCTGATTGAGCTCATTGAACTACTCACATGGTATCTGTGATGGTTAATGTTGCAACCTTGCCAATGTATGTATCAAAATGTTTGTTGGTGCATGTCCTACCGAGGTGCATTACTTTCTCTCTCAAGTTCCATTATTGCTTCATGTATCCATGTATCATCAAAACTATCTACGTGCACAATGCATATATTATGTATAACAAGGCATGACGCCATCATCTTTGGGACATGTGGTAAAAGCATATCACATCTCTTTAATAATATGTAAAATCCGCTTTAAGGATTCCAACAGCTCTTTCAACTAGCATACGATTGCTTGATTGTATGTAGTTCCAATAATTATGTTTTGGTGATAGTCCTGTCATCCTTGTTACCCTTAAAAGGGGATAATATATAGAAGCATGTAGGATAAGCACAATCACCTAGTAGACAATATTGACCTAGAGCTCTATTTGCACATTATTTTCCTAAATCTGATTATTGAAAGACATTATGATCATGCATAGAACCCACCCAACCAATGTCATAGTCCCAAACAACACACTTGGCTACCATAGTGATTTGAAGAATCACAAAGTTGAAACCCTTCCTATTGAAATAATCTTTGTGGTTTTTTCTTGGGGCAATGATTGGTATATGAATGCTATCTACTGCACCAATAACAAATAGTATGCCTCAAATGCCTCGAAATGTTTCAACAAATTTTTGCATTTGATGTGATGTTGGCTACTTTATGTACAAACTGTACAATCTAGATGCAACCAATGCATCACAAAAGTCCAAGCCAACCATTTGTGTAAATGATGTCAAGACACTGTACAAATTTGCTATGAGTCATAAATTTTAGCCACTTGCAAGCTGATGTAGGGCCACCCAACTCAATTCTCAACATGTATTGTTCTTTGATAATTCATATTCTTGCATTGCACTTGCAGGGCCAGCTTCACAAAGAGACATTTAGGTGTGCTCCTATGAACTCATAACCTACTTTTGAACATTCTATTTGAATAACTCCCCAAAAGTCCCTACTTCATAAAGGTCTCTGGTCTAGGATAAGCCCTTGCTTCATAAAGGTTTGTGGTCTAGCAATGTGAAAGTGAGGGCTTTCTTAGGCTTGGTGGCATTGAGATTGTATATTCTGGGGAAGTCATATCGATTGTGGATGTCTGGATTGTAATCCACTCCTACCCTTCTTGGATATGGCATGAAAGTAGGGTTATTTCTTTCAAGGATAGGGTTTTACAAAATGACATCTAGGCATTTGTGTTGTCTTCCCAAATGTGCCTCCTCCACTTTGGTTGGCACACATAGCCCCTCACTGTTTTGGGAACTTCATAGACTTTGTTCTCCTAGTAGTGTGGAGCCTCTGTTCCCCATTGGACAAGATTCTTCTCTCTCTTAGAGGTCCACCTATCTCCCAACCTCCTTCTGACATTGATCACCTCTTCTACCACCTTGGTTGATAATACCCTGCTCAATGCGGTGGGGGATCAGAAATCAAAGTTGAATAGTTCACAGCTATTCTCTTTTTGCTCCTAGAACATGAGTCCAGTGTTATAGTTTACTAGGAAGCAATCTTCCCTCGACAAGATGGGCGCTACTAGCACCATTGCTAGTTGATCATTCACCCTTCTTCATGCTTGCTCTAGCATCTGCTTTCCCTTCTTTTTTAGCTCGGCTTCCCTGTCAATAGGGGTGTCCACCTATTGTTGCACTTGAAGTTGTGAGGGGAAGGAGGTTGTGGGACTAGCTCCTCCTCTTGTTGTCCCATTTCAAAGGGTTATGCACCTTCCTTCTCCCTGTGTTCCTATGGTGCTCCTTTGATGAATCCTAGGGCATCCACTTCTTGCATCATCAAGTCTACCCTCAGCAGCAAATAGTTCCTCTAGTCTTATAGGCTTAGGCCAACTCTTGCTACTTGTGGTGGCATATATAGCCCCTATCTCAAGGCCTTGCAGGAAATCCCCAACTTTCTTTTTAATGAATCAATGGCCTCCCCTTCTTCTGTTTGGGTGATGTCCATGATAGTGTTGAGAAATGTGTGTTGTTGGGTCTCTAAGCTCACTTGTGCAGCCTCTACCCTACTCTCTGCGAGCACTTTGTCCCCTTTTGCATGAGCTAGACAGTGTGCTAAGTCTTTTACTCTTTTGCTCTTCTAGCTCTAAGGTGACCTTCTTCTTCAAAATTTCTATATCTTCTTGATACCTTCAAGCCCTCTCTTCTCTCATTGCTTCCAACAACTCTATGGCATCCTGGATGTTTTTCATCTCCCCTTGTAGCTTTTCGTATAGCACTACTACCTCTTCATTTAGTCATTGTATGCTCATGAGAGCCTATGTTTCTTCAGCGAGCTTTACTTGTCACCTTTCTTCTCCTTCTTCCTTGGCCTTGAGCTCCTCCTTTAGCTCATTTATTTCTCTTTGACACATTGTCACTTGGCAAGTTTTTTCTAGTTGAAAGGCTACCATAGTCTCCTTTTCAGCCTCTAACTCAGCAACATCTATTTTCTATTCTTCTTTGGCTCTCTCAAGTTGTGATAGAAGTTCTTTAACATAGTCGTCATAGTTCATGGATGACGGAAGTGCAGTGGGGGTAGTGGTTGTGGATGTTTCAATATTCTATCTTTTAGGATTCTGGCTTGACTCAGCATTTGCTATTGTCAATCTCTTCATCCTTGTCACTGGGACTCCTTCTCCCTCTTGGGCCATTTCTTCGTTGACCAAAAACTGCACCCAGGCCATGATGTTGTTGGCATCGACTTTAGGTGTAGAGCCTTGGGTGATTGTGGTTGTTGGGGTGGTTGGCATTAGGCTAGCTAGAAGTGGGTGCAATAGGACTTTACCCTTGCCCTCCGTAACTAGCGGTGTTGCTGCTTCTAGCACTTGGGTGCTAGAACTTGGACCTTCATATCTGGGTGGGCTCATGGTAGCTAACTCTTCTTCCCTTGAGGATTTCTCCACTCATAGGCGGATGGCGAGGGCTATGTCTTCTTCTTCTCTCCTCCTTAACTCCTTAACTTCTTCCTCTACTTTCCTCCTCCTCTCCTCTTCAACACTCTTGGATTCCTCTTTTATCCTTTTTGCCTCCTCCTCCTTTTCTCTCTTTCTTCTATCTTCGGTATCTTTGGATTCTCTTCGGGCTCTTTGTAGGTCTGTTCTCTCTTTCTTCCTGCTCTCTTGTTCCTCACTCTATGTCCTCTCACTGGATTGTTCCTGTTCTTGGTGGGGAGGGGACCTATCTGGTGTTTTTCCAACTCCCTCATCTTCTTGTGCTTCCGCCAAAGGCTCTTTGATGATGGTTGTCAACACCCCTCCAAACCCAATGGTTGAGGCCTTTGATGACAACATCTTCCGTGCCTTAGAGGCCGGGGATTCTCCACCTGTGGGTCTTTCACCTGTGGCCAGTGATTTTGCTGAAGTTTCTATTATTAGCCATTCAGGTTTACTTCATCCAGGGATTTGGTTGCAATGCTTTCCAACATAGGTACATTGATCCATCTCATTAGTGCATTGTACCTATGACTAGAGAACAATGCATGGATCATCTTCACTTGCAATGGAATTCTGGATCTGGGATGTCAACAAGAATAACGCCATCATTGGTGTGGAATAGGATCTTTTTCATTCTGTGGAGGTGATTAACCGCCAAGACCCACAAACCGCTTATTGCTTCAAGTGTTCCAAGCCGAGCACTAATGGCTACCTCTCACATAGCCAACGCGTTATCCATCTCTACGGGTGTAGTGAGCTTACCTCCATGCCCGATCGAGTTACCTCCTCTCCCGAGCACTCCGGTAGCTCCATGATCCAAGTGTGAGCTTCAAGCAAGCTCTATCCTCAAGCTCCAAGCTCCATTACCGCGAGCAAGACAAGAGAAGAGAAGAAGAGAGGAGAAGATGGAGTGCTTCTCCTCCATGGTCGCTCACCCTCACACACTCACTCCCTCACACTCACACTCCCTCACTCAAGCACAAGCTCAAGCAAGCAAGCAAGAAGAAGAAGAATAAGAAGAAGAAGAAGAAGAGGAGGAGGAGAGCCACTTTTGGCCACACACAAGAATGATCTTCTCATTCACTTTTCAACTTTATATACAAAACCCTAAATCCCTTTTGGGTGGTCATCCCTTTATCCCCTTTTTTACATGGCCGCTAGGCCCTTTTTCCCACTATCCTCCTATCTTCTTAGCTTCCTTCGTACCGCCCATCTACCTTTACAAATTGCATGAGTGAGAGCCCTGTGCTCTTAAAATAAATCATGGTGTGCCTTGTGCTCTTTTACAAAAGTATTGACTTGTGCTTTTCTTGTGTGCCTTTTTTCTTAATTTAGGTTTTTTTGCACCTCTTGTGTTTCCATATCTTAGCGCGCCTTCGTGTTCCATTCCAATTTTGCCTTGGCCTTGTCCTCTACTCTAGATTTTGCTGATTTTCCAGTTTGTTAGTTTGAGGGTTAACATTACCCCCCTCCTAGACAAGTGCCAATCCCATGGCACTCATTGTCATAGGCACAGGCTTTGGCATGCATCGAAGACATGGGAGACGTTACTTTATCTAAATCCTATAGTGTTGACTGTGATGCATATCACCGATGCTTGTTAAAGACATGACATGTATTAGTAGCAGGTAAGGAAAGTTTGTACAGTCGGAGAGCCTGCCCCTTTAACCACTTAAGGACAAAAAGTTATGGCAAGATGGCATTTGGTAAGCAGCTTATACAACATAGGGACTATTCTATTTGTATAAGGCAGGGTGAGTTCGGATGGTGAGGCGATGGGGGCATTGCTGGTGGGGGCCTCCTATCAAGCTGGGTAGGGGAGATATCGGCTAGGACCCAAATGGTGTAGTCCCTTGCCGCCGCAGTATCAAGAATGCTCTGGAATAACTCAACAAATTCCTTCTTTTTTCTAGCTTCCTTCTCATCTTTCGAGCACCTGGCGCTCGAGCATCTTGAGAGGGCCTCCACGTAGGGGTCACTAACCCTCGAGCGTTCCCTTATGCCGTCCTCTTCCTGGTCTGGGGAGTTTGTGGCCCGTGTCCCAAATGGTGTTGCTTTGGTTCTCGTTTCAACGTATACCTCTTTAGTGTATCCATGTAGTGCTTTGGTGAAGGAGCTTGTGACGTATCCTCTCTTTGACGAGACAGAGAGCTTCCTTGCAGGCCAGCTGCATTGTGTACTCCATGACGGCTACTGTGGGGGAACCTACAAAATGTAAACCAAGGGTTAGGCCCTCAGGCAAGCTAGAATTATTTGCATGGAAGGGATTAAACAATGGATTATCAAGCGCATATGATAAGGAGGGGTGAGGTAAGTCATGCAGTGTTTGCTGTAGAGGGACAATGCCCCGTGTACACCCTCAAAGATGTTGGTCACGGCTTCCCATGGCGGCCATGAGGGCTGCATACCCTCCACTTGGAGGCAAGAATTTTCACACAACTTCTAAACGTGTGGTGAGGGGAGGACCCTAGGGACTCAACCTATCAAAGCCAAACTTTTCTCCCTGCACTTGACTACCATTGCTTGTGTGTGTTGGTATTATCTGTACATTGTTAAAAACTTCATTGTTTATTTATGTACATATTTATGAACCCATATCACTTCGTGAGGATAAAAAAAATTGTAGAACTCAGGATTGTACTGGAGTGTGGCACACACATCCAGTACTTGTGGCAGCCTACTCAATAACAATAGATATTTTTCAATATTGAGTAGCATGGTACCTTGTCCGAGTCTACTTGCAACATGTAGCTCCTCCTCAATGAGAATCTTATCAATCAGAGAGTTCTCTTGGCTAGTTCCAACTAAGTCCATACCCAGAATGTCGGTCAGTACTCGAATTGGCATTGGCGCCACATAGATTAGGTCTCTTTGAGACTGCCATTTGGCCAAACGCTCCTCTGAGACCATCATAATCTGGCTCCCAGTTCGGCCATTCTAACATGGTTTTCAAACCAACATTTTTGAAATTGAATTCGACCCTCTGATTCTTGCTTTAGTTTCTCTATCTCTAAGAGATTTGGTTGGCAAAGTGGTCATTAAGATGTTCTTGCTCTTCCCAAGATAGGGGACATGGCAAGTATTCCTCAAGCTACTCCTCCTTAGGGAATGTGCCCATGTCTGCAAGGACGTAGACACATGCGAATAATTTGAGTTTAGTATCCAACTCAGACAAACACTCTGTGACACTCCTATGTTCTATGAATGCGTGCTCGGTTGCAATCTCACGTAAGGTTCTAGGAGTTTTTCTAGGATTTAGTATAGCTGGGGGATCGGGTCTAGATGAGCAAGATATAGGATTGCTTACATCCTCGGGTTTCATGTTTCTCCTGAGGGTTTACTACTATTGTGTCATGGTTCTCCTCGGATGTGACTGGCAAAGTCACTCTATGGTGAAAGTGTTGTATCCACTCGTGATTGGTCAATGCAATTTTTGTTGTCAATGGATCGAGTGTTGCAAGCAACCATTGATGGTAATGGTTGCTTTGATTTTTCAGAACACATGGATGCATCTGAGGTTTCACCGCTACTAGGAGAGATGGCAATGGGTTCATTGGTGGATGGACTTGACATTTTATTCCTCAGCTCTTCAGTGCTCTCAGTCTCGATCTTCTTGGTGTCTACATCCACTTGCAACTACCGTTTTTTTCGTTTTTTTCTCCTCTTTTTCTTGGGCAATTGAGGTGTATTCTTTAAAGACTCAGGACCCTGAACTAGGTCCATCATTGATGTGCTTGGTTGGGCCTCAGCCCTCTCTTCCTCTAATGTGTCCTCATGGGGCATAGCTGTGACCTGCTGAATAGCCTCACTAGATTGTGAAGGTACAACTGCCTCTCTTTTTGGAGAGTCTAGCTCTTTGGTCAACTCTTCTTTGTTTAGCTCCTCATCCGATTCTTGATTGGGAACAATAGCCGCTAGTTTAGTGGGCTAGCAATTGTTGGTGGATTGCGGTGCCAAGTCCTTAGGTAGGTCGGAAGTGGTCATGTCTTTTGTTGCCCTTTGAGCATTCACTTGTGCATATCGAGCATCAGTTGAGCTAGTTACAATGGATTGCACAAGCATATCCTTAGGCTGAGAGCTAAGGGTGGTGTCATGTCCCAACTCTTGGACATTTGGAAGCTTAGATGGAGATAGAGATTGGAACTGAGCAGCTGCACTTGGCGACGACTATTGTTGTGCTTCATGTGTCCGTTTAGGCAAAGAGGGTGTAGGAGATTTGGGACTCCTAGGTGGACTTGGCAATGGCCAAAAGATTTTCTCATGGCTATTAGATGACTCTACCATTTGCTCATGGCTATTAGACAATACTACCATTTTCTTTATTGAGCAATTAGACTTACCATGAGCAGCATTGTGCCTTTGGTGCTCCTTATCCTCTTAGGAAGTCAAAGGCTCCTTGGCCACTAGCGGTCTTTGTGCACACTCAATGGTTATACTTGACATCCAGTTAGGCATGCTAGGCTGAGGATCTTCTTTTTGAATAGTCGTGTTTGGTTTCTTGCCTCGAGACTTGGTTTTTCATTTAGATTTCCTCCTGCACTTCTTTGCTTTTGATGCGGTCCTGGCCTTCAGCTGACAAAGGTGGTTTAGCAGGGGATTTTGGTACCCAAATCCATCGATTACCCACATAATACCCTTGAGCACGTAGCAATACTTTGGATATCCATCGCAGCGTTGTGCTGGCTCTCCATCGATACCTTTTCCTATAAGGATTGGGCTTCTTTTGTGGTCTTCTATGATATTTGTAAGTCCAAAGCCTATCCTTGGCATTGTCTACTAACCTTCTTGTTTCAAGCATGGCCTTGCTCACTAGTTCTCTATGTTCAACATGTGCTTGTATCAACTCTTTCAACAAGTCCTCGCTCTTAGTACTAGGCTTGCTTGGTATGTTAGAATGTTCCTTGTCTTTCCCTCAAGGTTTGATTAGTTCACCCTTACTAAAGGTTGTGATTATCCTCACACCTGATAGTGTCGAGTGTATCCTCTGTGCTACATAATCGGCCTCACACTTTGTCACCTTTTTGAAGGGTCATCCTAGGAGGGTTTCCTTTCCACAATTAGCACTATTTGGAGGAACATGGAATAGGATAGGCAAGCTTCCAGTCTCAATAGCTACAAGGATTTTACACTTCCCTGTAAGTGCTTATGAGTGTCCCCCATAAGGACTAAGAGTTGCATTAGTCGGTGTGAGCTCTAGTTGGCCTAGTAGGGTCCATGATTCGTAGGTCAAGATATTAAAATCTACTCCTTTATCAATGAGAGCATCAACACTATGCTCTCTTTTTGCAATGAGTTTGACCCTAAGATAAGTAGACAGTACTATGTCATCATCTTCTAGGTCTTGGCTTTTAAATTTAAGCCTTCTCATACAAGCCTTTGAGTCGCCAACTGCACAACTAGATGTGGATTCTCCACTGATGTCTTGGGTCGTCTGTGTAGTGCCGTTCAAGGTGCATCTATCGTCACAAGACTCTCATGTCTAGTCATCCTCACAGTTGTAGCTTGATGTTGTTCCATTCTACTTTGACTAGATGCAGTCCAAATGCAATATATACATGTTTTTGTGGCATGGCCTTTTTGCCCTTGTTGGCTAGATTGGCCCGTTGAGGTTCTAGGGTTTCTATTTGCCTTTATTCGGGTACGGACTTTTGGTTGTTGTTTTGCATGTGAGAATCTATGCTTGTGGAGAGCCATTACTACACTAGGATCTAATTTGGAGGACCTGTCACGACATGCATTTTCTCTCCAACCTACTTGGGGAGGTGTGGATAGGGTAGAGCCCCCTATGCGAGGGTCCGGGGGGGGAGGGGGGGAGGGAAGGCATCCCCCCAGCCCGCAGGGCCGTTACACTAAACACCATGTGTGATTTGAAGGACTATTCATAGCCAATTTTTGAACTACTTGCTCTAGATTTCAATCTAGTGATAGATCTATGATGTTCCTTTTGGCTCTATACGGTCTCTAGGTCAGTTTCAGGGTCTATAGGCTAAAATTTGACAAAATCCAAATTCGGCCCAACAGATTTGAATTGTAGGGACCCAATGTCCAATTCAACCCATCCGAATGGCCGAGGACCAAATGAGAAAGGGTCGAATGCAATTGGTCCGAGTGTAGCTATTCGAGGGCCAAATCAGGTGGGCTGAGTTGCCACAACCAAGGGCCGAGTGGTTCGTCTGAATGGGTCTGGGCCAAACAACCGAGGGTGAGTCGGGTGGGCCGAGTGAAAAATTGGTCCGAATGGTGAACTCGACTAGTGGGTCGAATGTCAGCTTGTCCAAGTGGGGTTGGGCCGAGTCGGTAAGACCGAGGGCCGAATATCGGGTTCATTCGAATGGTTGACTCAAATGGATTGAGCGATGAGTGTCCGAGTCAAATGGGCTGAGTGGTGGGCATCTGAGTCAAGTGATCCGAGTCAGGTGGGCTGAGGGCCGATTAAGTGACTCATCCCAAAATCGCCATCACTCGGATGGGCCGAGCGCGATGTGTTTTTCACCAGACTTCCTCAAATTTCATTGCGCTGAGCAATTGAGCCTTCCCGCTGGTGGCCAAGCACCTCCAGATCCTACCTACACATGCAAGGGAAGGTGTGGAATTACTTGTAGTGAGCAAAGAACTCCTCGATGGCAAGATCGAAGTAGGTCCACGGAATGAAGCTCTCTCTCCCTCTCTCTGGCTGTCTTGAAACCTTGCAACGCAAAATGTGGTCTTCCTTGCCACTCCTGGCCTCTTATTACCCTGTCCAGGCCTGCATTCACCTTAGTCTTGCTCCCCTTACCAATATTTAACCCAAAATTTCATTTTTTTCCCTTTTTTTCCCTGTTTCAACCTGTTATTTAGCAACAAAAAACCCTATTGCGTGCTCCAATATTTTGCTCATATCCTACCTAAATGCAAGCAAAAATCATAAAGGAAATACCTACACTACTCCAACCTACTTTTTCAAATCCAAGAAACCAAAAACCTACTCCCTAAGAAGATCGAATACCTCTTCAAACTCCCTCACTTCCTACCTATCTACCTCAAGCACCAAATTGGGGAAAACCCCACTTCAATGCTTAATTGAAAGCGTGCAAGCGCTCAAGGCTTGAATCTGTTGGTCCCGGCAACAACAGAACCAAAATGTGGAGGCGATGAACCACCAAGACCCACGGATTGCTTATTGCTTCAAGCGTTCCAAGCCAAGAACTAATGGCTACCTCTCACATAGCCACCGCGCTATCCATCTCTACGGGTGTAGTGAGCTTACCTCCATGCCTGATCGAGTTACCTTCTCTCCCGAGCACTCTAGTAGCTCCACGATCCAAGTGCGAGCTTCAAGCAAGCTCCATCCTCAAGCTCCACACTCCAAGCTCCATCGTCGCAAGCAAGATAAGAGAAGAGAAGAAGAGAGGAGAAGATGGAGGCTTCTCCTCCACGGTCCCTCACCCTCACACACTCACTCCCTCACACTCTCACACTCCCTCACTTAAGCATAAGCTCAAGCAAGCAAGAACAAGAAGAAGAAGAAGAAGAAGAAGAGAGCCACTTTTGGCCACACACAAGAACGAGCTTCTCATTCACTTTTCAACTTTATATACAAAACCCTAAATCCCTTTTGGGCAGTCATCCTCTTATCCCCTTTTTTACGTGGCCGTCATGGCCTAAGCCCTTTATCCCATTGTCCTCCTATCTTCCTAGCTTCCTTCCTACCACCTATCTACCTTTACAAATTGTACGGCGGAGCTCTTAAAATAAATCATGATGCGCCTTGCACTCTTTTACAAAAGTATTGAATTGTGCTTTTCTTGTATGCGTTTTTCCTTGATTTAGGACTTTTCTACACCTCTTGTGTTTCTATTTTTTTTTTGTGTGCCTTCATGTTCCATTTCACTTTTGCCTTGACCTTGTCCTCCGCTTTAGATTTTCCAGCTTGTTCATTTGAGGGTTAACACATTCCTAGCATATCATATACATCTCTTTTGGGCCATCTCTCAACCTTGTTGGGTAGGCCCAATACTCTCTACACCAAGTCGATGCTCAACTCGACCTCCATTGGTGGGTTTCCTTTTCTTAAAGCACTCTTATGGTGTTGCATTTCCTATCGAAAGTTTGGAGGAATTTCGTGCACTTCTCATAGTCCATGGCTTGCCCAACTTTCTCCAAGTACTTTTGCATATTGAATTGCTTCACAATATATGTTATGGCATGTTCTTCCATGGCCACATCCTCCAAGCTTAGGACATACCTTAACCTGAACTAGTTGAAAGTCCTCGTCTCCACTAAGAGGCCATATTTAGCTTGTTCCTCTTCCAAGAATGGAAGTTTTCTACTCTTCTCTTGACCTACCATTGTGGATCCATGTCATGAGACCACAGCACCATTAGTTTTCTTAAGATAATGAGTAGACTGTGATTGTGCACTTATAGAAAAATGAAAGGCTTAAGTACAGAAAGGGAATTTTTCTTCACAATCCAATGAAGGTCCATGAGAATTTTCTTAAAGTATGTTTTTCATTAAAGTATATTTTTCCACCTTACCCCCTCCCCCTTTGGGAATGAGAAAAATCCTTCATGAGATTAGAGGTTGAAGGGTTAAGGCCATTCAGTGCATGCACACGATGTTTCACTTTTGCATGAGCCAAGCGTAGTTGTGGCTCATGCTTCTACCCACTTTGTGACATAGTTTGTAGCAATGATGATGTACTTGGCCTATGAGTGTTGTGTCGTAGGACTAATCAGCCCAATGAAGTCAATTCTCCATTTCTCGAATGGTTGTCTCGCAATGATTGGACTTAGCTCCATTTTGTCCTTGCAAACAAGTACCTTGGTCTATTTGGCACTTGTCACAATGCTTTACAAATTGTGTTGCATCTTGAAAAAGAGTAGGCCACCATACTTGAGACAGCAGCACCTTATGTGATGTTCTGTCTCTGCTGAAGTGCCCTCTTACAATTCCATTGTGCGCTTATGCGAGTATATCATGCATCTCATGTTCTCACACACATCTACATAGCAAGCTATCTTTCTCTAACCTATAGAGTTGTCTTGCTATCAACTAATATGGTTGTATTTTAAGGATGAGTTGCCTAAGTCATGCCTTCTCGATGGTTCTTTCAAGTAGTCCATGCTCAAGCACTTGGATGATGTCATCTTCCTAGTGTAGCATCAAGTCAGCTGCTTTAAACAAGTCCATTTTGCTAGATAGGTTAAACAGATGCATGTAAGGCAAGTTGCCTGTGATGCCCTATCCAGCAGATTCTCTTGTGAGTATGTGAGACATATGGTCGGCCATGTAGTGTTGCTTCCCTTTACCTACAACCATAGAGAAATCAAACTCTAGAAGCAGAAGTAACCATCGAGCAATGCATCCATAGCACAGGGTTGGTTAACAAGATAAAGCAAGGCTTGATGGTCAACAAAGAAGATTAAAGGTGTAGCCAAAAGGTAATGTTGAGATTTCTTTACAATAAACACCATGGCTAACCCTTCCCTCTCTATAGTGTAGTAGTTCATTTTAGCACATCTGAGTTATCTGCTAGCAAAAGCTCACTGGATAGTCTAAATTGCGTTCACCAAGTTGGCATAACACAACTCCCACAGCATACTTTGAGGCGTCAATGTCAACGTGGAATGTTATGGTCTAGTCTGGGGCTTTTAAGATTGGTGCTATGATTAGAGCCTTCTTCAACTCTTCTATGTGCATTGGCATTCCTCGGTCCATTCAAATATCACTAGCAATTTGTATAGAGGTCTAGCAATTAATGCATAGTTCAACACAAATCATTGCTAGTACCCTGTATGGCCTAGGAACACTGAACTCCCTTGTAATCGATTTGGTGGTGAAAGATTGATGATAACCCTAAATCTTTAGAAGTCGGTGGCAATGCCATTCTTAAACACCACATGCCCTAGGATGCATCCATGCTTTACCCAAAACTAGCACTTCAAGGGATTCAATGAGAGACGATATAGTCGCATCTTTCAAAGACTGCTTGGAGCTTGTCTAGGTGTTTCTTCCAATTAGAGTGAACACAGAAATCATCAATGAATACCTCTAACTCTTGCCTAAGCATGTCTTTGAAATGGCACACATGAGCCTCTAGAATGTGGCCGGTGAGTTTGTCAACCCAAAGGGCATAACTATGTAGGCAAAGATGCCCCACTTGGTAGCGAATGCGGTCTTGTGCCTATCATTAGGATGCACTTGTACCTGATTCTATAAGAGAAGCCGTTCAAGAAACTATAGGCCTCTTTACCAACTGCCCTCTTGAGCATATGCTCAGTCTATGGTAGTGGGTAATTGTCTCTCTTGGTGGCAGCATTGATTTTCTTGTAATTGACGCACACTCTGATCTTTCCATTCTTCTTCATTGCAATCACTATGGGTGACACCCAGTCTGTGTGCTTGATTTTATAAATGAATCTTTCTCTTAACAGTTTATCGATTTCCTCTTTGACAGTGTGAGCATGTTTGGGATTCATTAGATATGGTTGCTATTTGATTGGCATTGCATCACGTGTCATCGGGATGTTATGAGTCACTACACTTGGATCTACCCCTTTCAGCTCATCAAGGGACCAAGCAAATACATCTATGTACTCTTGCAAGAGAACAATAAGAGTTGCGTCTTCTCCCTTGGTCAAGTCATTGGCCATGAAAACAAGTTGGGGCGTCTCCCCTTCCTTAGCTAGATTGACCTCCTTAACTTTGGTGGGTCCTTCTATAGGCTCACTCACTTGGCCTTGTCTTTTGGCTCCTAACAAGACTATTAACCTATCACCTTTATTAAATTTCGTGAATTGTTTTGGCAAGTTTTGCAACTTCCTCTGCTCCTCAGCTTGCAGATCCCTAGGTTGTTTCCTTCTTTCCCCCTTCAACCTTCGGTGCCTTAGATGGACTGGTAGGTCTCCTTTGGTGCATTTGGTCTTAGGTGGTTGAGGTATCTCAGGATCACTGTCTGAGCTTACTTCCAACTCAGAATCAAACTCTCTATCTTTGCTAGAAGATGGATTTTCTCCTGTAGGTCATAGCTCTGACAGTGGTTCTGTTTTGAGTACTGGCGTAGCACTTGGTTGGGCAAGACCCACTCATTCATAATCAATTGCTCGTATGTGCTCCAACCAGGTGCAATCACAATCCATTCACATGAATCCTTTCTTGATTCTAAAGATGCTCTTCTTCTTTGGTTTGGAGTCTGTCCGTATTTATTCAATCACATGCCTCTCGGTGTCATACTCTATTGTGTCAATCTCTTCTTCACTCTCATCACTAGAGGAATAGCAATCTTCATGCTCATCATCTGAACTATCCTCATCTAGCTGCTCGTCGTCTCCTAAGTCTTGATATTGTGTTTTCTTGTCATTGATGACTAAGGCTTGATAGTACATTAAGTTTAGATCATGCACCTTGGTCCATCGCCACTTGGGTTCATCCAAGATATCCTTGAGTGGTTTAAGATTTCTGGCTGACTTACCAACTAATTTGTCCCTCGGGTGCTCTAAGATCTCATGGAGGTCTCATTTATTGTTTGGGACATGGAATGTGATAGAGGTGAATCACCCATATGAGCTTGTAGCCATCATATAGGCTAGTACTAAGGGCTTGTCTCTGGGCTCACTGACTGTCTTAGTAGCTTGCTCATATCTCTCTTTATCTAAGAATGGCAGATTGATTATGGCTAGCACATGCATCCAATCTCACTCATCCTCATGGCAAGGGATATAGTTGGTCAGCATCCCGTAAGATTTTCTAATTTTAGCATCGCCCTTCAGTATAGCTAAGATAGTGTCTAGGTTGACTAGTGTAGTCTTCCAAGTATCCATCTCCTCTCTTATTGCTTTCGTCCGATTGCCTAAGAAGATTAGACCATTCCCCTAGTCTTCTATGACTCGTGCATTGTCAAAGGGATTTTAGTCGAAAGGTCATATCCACCGGGGATCAAAGATAGAAGGAAATAGAGGATAGGAGATGGAATAGAAGAAAAAGAATAGAAAAGAGGTAAACATGATAATGACAAAGCACAATGAATCAAATCACTATGTATTGATAGAACTTGAAATCCCTTGTCTGGCACTACTCAAAAGCAAACTCCAAGGATTAGATCTCCTAGAGCTCCCTCGTAGACCCAAAACATGCATCAAATATGAACTTCTTCTCTACTGTTTAGAACACAAATCTGATGGTTCCGTTGGCTACGAAAGGGGGGTAAAATCGCAATACTCCTGCTCAAAAATCTCCTAGATCACTCCTTCTTCTTCTTCTAGTTCGAAGTGATGTTTGCTACTTGTTAATTGTGATCACAACGTGCACCATTTCGCCAATTTTTCTTTTTCATGAAAAATCCAAAAGTGGCTGAAAAAGAAACTTGCTTTTTGCATGCCACCCTATTCTAGAAGTTTCGATTGCTTTTTAGGATTTTTACAATAAATAATATCCAAAATAGGCTAAAATTGTCCAAAAATCTAGTATTTTTGAACCATCAATGCCATGGACACTAGCACTAATGACTCGAATGACATTGACTCTCTAGATCAATAAGAAATTCGGATGATGATGCACTCTAGAGTTTTTCACAATGTATCCGCATAGTGGCATGAATCCACCCCCTTTGAACCTACACAGCCTTCAGTATGTGCCACTGGTGCACCACCCGAGTCAAACACTCATAGCGTCAACTTGTCACTTATCATGTATATAAGAAGGCATCCCCCTGGATCATAGATCAAAATACTCAAC